>NW_015505635.1:326562-327416 GCF_001515645.1 Sinocyclocheilus grahami
GTGTGTGTGTGTGTGTGTGTGTGTGTGTGTGTGTGTGTGTGTGTGTGTATCCTGTGGGACTCGTGTTTGAGGACCCTCAGGCAAAATCCACTCTGCCTCTGCGAGCTGTTTGCAGTCATCCAGAGGATTTACATTCATGTGTTCGCGCTCACAGCTGACTCTATAAAACACTGCCGATGATACGCCAAAGCCCAAGCACTTTCCGCTTTTAGCAGCAAGCACCACAGAGAGCAGGACAATCTGTCTATGCAACCATATCATTATGTCAGCGTTTCACAGTCCTGCCTGTTATCATTCATTAAAACAAACCTAATCGTCTGCTAATGCACAGAACATCCCTCTCTGTTTCTTACTGTATAATTCTACGATTCCTTCTCTTGCATGCGTCTGTATTTCTCTCTCTCTCTCTCACACACACACACACACACACACACACACTCTTGCGGTGAGGGTTCCCCCAGTGAGATTGTGCTGAGGAGGCTGATGCCAGGCCGAGCGCTGTATGTCTAATTACAGAGAGCCATGAGCCAATCGATCTACCCTACACAGTCAAATCTGTTTACTGCTGCCGTCTAAAGCTGCAGCTCACTCATCCATCATATTCATGTACCACCCACCCACCCACACACACACAGTTATACTGTACACATACACCAATAAAACACACACCAACATGCAGAATCACTCAATCACTCATGCAGAATACTGACTCTACAGCAGTTCATACATGCATCTATCTATCCATCTATCTCTCTGTCTGTCTGTCTGTCTGTCTGTCTGTCTGTCTGTCTATCTATCTATCTATCTATTTGTTTGTCTGTCTATCTATCTATCTATCTATCTATCTATCTAGC
>NW_015505635.1:332870-333886 GCF_001515645.1 Sinocyclocheilus grahami
ATAGGTATTACAAGGAGAAGGTGACTTTTCAGGACATTACCCCATGTCCCCACTTTTCAAAACGCTTATAAATCACACAGAATGGAGTGTATTGAAAATCTGAAATAGCACAAAGTCTCCTGTGAGGGGTAGGTCTAGGGGTAGGGTTGGTGTAGGGCAATAGAATATACGGTCTGTACAGTATAAAAACCATTACGCCTATGGGATGTCCCCACTTTTCACAAATGTAAACCTGTGTGTGTGTGTGTGTGTGTTTTCAGTGTGTATCCTGTGGGACTCATGTTTGAGGACCCTCAGGCAAAATCCACTCTGCCTCTGCGAGGTGTTTGCAGTCATCCAGAGGATTTACATTCATGTGTTCGCGCTCACAGCTGACTCTATAAAACACTGCCGACGATACACCGAAGCCCAAGCACTTTCCGCTTTTAGCAGCAAGCACCACAGAGAGCAGGACAATCTGTCTGTGCAACCAAATCATTATGTCAGCGTTTACCAGTCCTGCCTGATATCATTCATTAAAACAAACCTAATCGTCTGCTAATGCACAGAACATCTCTCTCTGTTTCATACTGTATAATTTTACGGTTCCTTCTCTTGCATACATCAGTGTTTCTCTCTCTTACTCACACACACACACACACACTCTCTTGCGGTGAGGGTACCCCCAGTGAGATTGTGCTGAGGAGGCTGATGCCAGGCCGAGCGCTGTATGTCTAATTACAGAGAGCCATGAGCCAATCGATCTACCCTACACAGTCAAATCTGTTTACTGCTGCCCTCTAAAGCTGCAGCTCACTCATCCATCATATTCATGTACCACCCACCCACACACACACACACAGTTATACTGTACACATACACCAATAAAACACACACCAACATGCAGAATCGCTCAATCACTCATGCAGAATACTGACTCTACAGCAGTTCATACATGCATCTATCTATCCATCTATCTCTCTGTCTGTCTGTCTGTCTGTCTGTCTGTCTGTCTGTCTATCTATCTATCTATCTAT
>NW_015505635.1:333973-365767 GCF_001515645.1 Sinocyclocheilus grahami
GTCTGTCTGTCTCTGTCTATCTGTCTGTCTGTCTATCTATCTATCTATCTGTTCATTCGTCTATCTATCTATCTATCTATCTATCTGTTTGTCTGTCTATCATTTTATCTATCTATCTATCTATCTATCTATCTATCTATCTATCTATCTATCTATCTATCGTCTGTCTGTCTATCTATCTATCTGTTAATTCGTCTATCTATCTATCTATCTGTTTGTCTGTCTATCATTTTATCTGTCTATCTATCTATCTATCCATTTGTCTGTTTATCATTTTATCTATCTATCTATCTATCTATCTATCTATCTATCTATCTATCTATCTATCTGTTTGTCTGTCTATCATTTTATCTGTCTATCTATCTATCTATCCATTTGTCTGTTTATCCTTTTATCTATCTATCTATCTATCTATCTATTCGTTCATCTATCTATCTATCTATCTGTTAATTCGTCTATCTATCTATCTATCTGTTTGTCTGTCTATCATTTTATCTGTCTATCTATCTATCTATCCATTTGTCTGTTTATCATTTTATCTATCTATCTATCTATCTATCTATCTATCTATCTATCTATCTATCTATCCGTTTATCTATCTATCTATCTATCTATCTATCTATCTGTTCATTTGTCTATCTATCTATCCGTTCATTTGTCTATCTATCTATCTATCTATCTATCTATCTATCTATCTATCTATCTATCTATCTATCTATCTATCTATCTATCTATCCGTTCATCTATCTATCTATCATTTTGTTGTTCTATCTATGTATCTATGTAGACTAACATAACTAATACACACTATATTATTTAAATTATTAGGTAGTCTGTATATATCACTTAAACTTTATTGAGAAACGTTTAGAAACATTCTGTATATTTGTTGTTCTATCTATGTATCTATGTAGACTAACATAACTAATACACACTATATTATTTAAATTATTAGGTAGTCTGTATAAATCACTTAAACTTTATTGAGAAACGTTTAGAAACATTCTGTATATTTTAGGTTAAGGTTTGTTCAAATCACAAGAGCAGTATTTTGATTCATAAGAACATCATGGCTGTCTCTGATGGACAGATGTGAAGACAAAACAGATTCATCTGCTTCAGCAAATCATATATGGAGAGGTGAACGCTCAAATGACGGACAATACGATATAGCGCAGCATTTGATGAGGACTCTCCCTCTTCTCTGACCCATATTTACAGCTCTTTTGTCTGATTGTCTCCTGTTTCTGTATCGAGCATCATTTCGGCTCTTTCCCACCAGCCTCCTCCCGGTGTCACGCGCTCCGTGGGGGATCAATACGGATCGATCGCCTGGGAAGGGGCCCTGATTACTGGACCACGTGCGCAAGAGAAAACAGAGGAAAATCGATCATTGCAGCTTTTATGGCAACAGCAGAGCGCAGACAGAAAGAAGAAAGACGCGCATTCTGCCTGGCGCATTAGACGCACTTTAACATTCAACCAGCAGAGATATGATCAAAACACTGAGCAGCCTACATTTACTATACAGTCCTACCGAGAGTATTTCCTGCTTTTTTTATTTATACGTTCATGATAATGGCCTAACATTTGATTATCTGGTTGCACTCAAATTGTGGTCGTAAAAATTTAAAATAGGCTATAATTTCTACTATTTTGAACCTGAATGTTTTCAGAATCACAATTCAGGAGACATTCTGCAAGAAAAATAAGCTAATATGATTTAAATTGACATTATTTACTCAATATTTAGCCACATAGGCCTGTTCATTTAGCAAATACATAGGCCCATATGATAATATATGAATAGGCTACAAGAAGCACTAAACAAAGTAGTGCCGCAAGAATAATAAAATGCCAGAGCAAGTGTACGTGCAAAACAGTACGGAAATGAGTCTGCAATTAAATATGCGTTCATTCAGTCGCTTGCATTCAATTTAACGTCGCGTCGCCACGTGCGTGTGGGAGAGACGCTCGAGCCAATAATGTTTGATGTCAGCCGCCATTTTTAATAGTACAGATGGGATTTCTGGCTGAAGGGAAAACAGAAGACTGCAGCGGGCGAGTAGACAACTTTCCTTTACTTACATATAGCCAAAACACTGGGGAAATGGCCAACACTCTCAAGCATGGAACATTAGCGAATGAACGCAATGCAATGCATGAATGTGGGCAAATAATAATTACCAGAAACAACAGGTTCAGACCACAAAATGCTGATCTATATGCCTCGAAAAGAGACATGCTTACTGTAGCAGTCTTTTAATAGTATATCTGTTAAGATGAAAGGAATTAAGCTGAAACCGATTGGGGAAATTCTTTATTTTAGACACCAGAGAACGATGCATTTCATCTCTGCAAGCCAAACAACCGGACCAAATAACGTTTCTCTACGATTAACCTTATCAAAGCGAATCTGGTTGCATAGCCTAAATAATATCCGTAAATGCAAAGGAATGACCTCTCATCCAGGTCCAAATGAGTTACAGTATAAACTCTTTTATTGTCGTTTATTGTGACAACAGCATTCAGTTGCTTCATTTTTAACCCCTTTTCTTACAAATTAATGGTCTAGGACCTTTCCATGAAGCATGTATTTAATATATAGGTCACACAGCAGCGCTTGATAACTCGGCATCTCCATCTCAATAATAATACAGTGTGCAGCCCCTTAATACAGCCATAATTTGCTGAACATTTTTGGTTTTTAACAGTTTTACTGTTATTCCATTTTAATGCCGGTTGCAATAAATCAGACTCAGAGCCATTTTAAAATATTTTCATACACTAAAATATGGTAGACCGCACATTGAGGGTTGTCTGTGACATCAAGACTACATAAACCCACATTGCTAAAATAAGAAAATTATACATATTGACTGTAGCTCATGTGAAGGAAGCCGCGTAATCACAGAAAAGACATTCAATACTGGAAATGCGTGTGATGTTTGCAGATGACATTTTAATGGGCAGCGTCTGTTTAGTTTTGTAATCCAATGGTAAGCGCTGATATTGATATCTCATCACTCAGATGGATGAGTATAAACTGCTGCAGTTTGTCCTTTTTTATATATTTGCTATGTTCTTCTGAGTTCATATGGCAGTTTTTTTGAAAGAATATGAGAGTTGTCTAAATCCATATTCATTCATTCATTCATCTAACTAATCTATTCATCACAATCTTGTATTATTTTGCTTAACCCTTTAACTAAAAACACTACAAAATTCTTCTTCTAAACAAGCTTTCTAGTGAGTATAATAACATGTTCTTGCTTTAATGCTTTAAATTGTGAGGATGCTTCTTGTGTTCAACAGACTAATGCAAAAAGGTGGTTTGCTTCTGTAATGAAACAGGTTGGAGATTGGATTATAATTGTTTCAGAAAATGATCCATTATACCTTTTAATGTGTAGGCATTTTTAAAATGCTACCAAAGCAATGGTGCCAGATTAGGATTAGATGTTCTTTATTACAATACACTTTAGTCATACAATTAGACGTCAGCGCCATATTTAATTTTTGACATGAATGAAAACGAGGCTGGAATAGAAATAAACAGTGCGTTCAATGGATAGGCCTACCGAATGTTTTCCAGAAAAAAACAAAACTCCATAAAACAGTTTTGAAAATCACGTGATTTCAGACCTCTTTACAGTGCGAGCCATGACTGTACGTCTATCCCTCACAGCCTCGTTTTCATCCACGTTAAATTCAAGATGGAGTCTACGTCTCATGAAAATGCACATCAATACCACGATTTTTGTGTATTTTGCGTGCTTCTGACTTTGGCGTGCATACGATACGCACGTGTTTGACGTGCATATGATACGCACTTTGTTGGCGTGCATATATGATACTCATTTAGGCATACATATAGGCTAATATGCACCTACCCCAAACCCCTAAACCTAACCATTGCATATAATATGCACGCCAAAGTCAATTTCTGCGTATAAATAGTACGCCAAATAAAATAAATAATCGTGCCATTAAAACGCACATTCATTAGATTGGATTATACGTTGTAACAACCATTTGTGCAAAATAAATCCTTTTGTAAAGTTTCCGTAGCCATTACAGTTATTGCACATATGTGAGCATGCTGTCTGCTGAGGTGGGTGTGGTCTGTGTGCGTGTGGGCGTGGCGGAGAGAGCGGGGGGCGGGATCGATAACTAACCGCACCAGGCCGCTAACAGCTCGGCTCGGGATCGATGGCTTGAGCGGGGCGGTTCTGTTTTTGGGTGCGGTGAAACGAACCCTCTCCCGCGCGGGCCGGGCTACTGCTGGCGAGAAACAGTCATGTCAATCAAAGCCTAGTCAACACAAACCAGATCAACAATACACACCCATTACATGCTGCTGCGGTTCTAATCATATTTAATCAATGCGTCTCATTTCTGCTGCTTAAAATATCAATGCAACATTTTTTTTTCTTGGCCAAACAATGCTAGTGGATTTTTTGTAAATCATAATACGGAACCAAGTTTCCTCTAGTGAATTGTTCACTGGCTTAAATTCTGAATTTAATAATAATTGTAAATGTACTTTACTTCATCCCGTAGGAAAGTTTACTCTGGCTTTAAGACGCAGTTTCTTTTTTATTTTAGCTTTAATGTGCTGAAAGAATGTAAAAGTAAAATTCTTATCACATTCATATTAAAATACATTATGTCCATTACATTAAAACATCTTTATAAAATCTCACACAGACTAGAAGGCCCTTCATAACCATTCTGATTATAATTAGATCAGATAATATGAACTATATCAGCGAGCGGGTTTGGTTTTTCAGGCAGTTGTTGTCTAGTATAAGTGAGGTTTTCTCTTTGTCCAGGTCAGGGTGAGTTCGTCTTTGTCTTGTGGCTTTCCTAACTGGCCTCCAAAATCAATTTCTCAGTGGACAAACATCTGACAGACCAGATCCATCCCCAGCAGCTCAATTAAACGCCATTCATAGACAGTTTGATTGATCCGAAAGCCAAGAAGTCATTGCAAGAGCAAACCATCACTTGCAGATCTTAAATTAACCCTGTGCTTTATGTATGCGTGTTATTCTCGAGTGTGTTTTGGTCGCTAACATTTCACACACACACACACACACACATCTAAACGATTACATAGACTGTTTTATATCAAACTAAACATGCATTTTAGAGTATAAAAGCATTATTTGCATCATGTTTATCATGTTTTTAAGTGTGCATTTGTCGGATTTAATTTGCATTTGAGGTCAACTGTATTCCCCAACTGTAAATAAGTATGTACAGACAAGGTTTGCATTGCTAGTTTTCTATTGCATATTATATATCTGTACTCATCCTTGATTTTGTGACGGTAAAAGAAAAATGAGATGCATAGATATGCAGATGCATGCACCCAGGATAAATGGTGTTAGTTTGTGTGAACACAATGCAAGCGCATCTTCAACCTTCAGATCTCACTTGTATTTGCTGACAGGCACAAATGATAATCAGTGGAGCATCTCGCAGCAGCAGCATCAGCATCAGTTTTTTCTTTCTCTTCTCAAATCCATCGTGCCTTTGCTCACCTCAGTGTTAATGTCTGCGTGAGTATTCATGGCACGTTTTACTTTGCTTACCAAGAACTGAGTCTGTTACGCAGCTCCACGTCTCCCTCCCTCCCGCTTATCAATTATTAAAGCCTCGATCGATCATTTCAGCAACTCGCCTTCTCACAAAGTCAAAGCTCTCAATCAATGGCCGTCTGCTTTCATGTCAGACATCATCTGCTTCATGTTTTGAGATCTCGTGCTCCTCTAAAACACGCTAACCGTCATTTCCACACTTTTGAGGAGAGAGATTGGAAAAGAACAATACTATTTTGTTTTGGATTCTTTTGAAGTGTGTGTGTGAGCTTCGGTCAATGTGATGTGAATATAAAACAGCCTACAAAACTGGTTTGTAAGTTACTGATTATACACTGATAAAATGACAGTTTTGAGTATTTATTTAATCATTTGTTGCATCATAATCATATGGGAATATATTTGGGGTGTTTTATTTATATCAAGTGCTCTTATAAGGACTTTTTATTTCATTATTTAATAAAACCACCCCAAATATATTCACTTATGTGTCCATGGACCACAAAACCAGTCTTAAGTGTCAATTTTTCCAAACAAAAAAAGCTGAATAAATAAGCTTTCCATTGATGTATGGTTTGTTAGGATCGGACAATATTTGGCCGAGATACAACTATTTGAAAATCTGGAATCTGAGGGTGCAAAAAAATCTAAATATTGAGAAAATCATCTTTAAAGTTGTTCAAATGAAGTTCTTAGCAATGCATATTACTAATTAAAAATTAAGTTTTGATATATTTACGGTAGGAAATTTACAAAATATCTTCATGGAACATGATCTTTACTTAATATCCTAATGATTTTTGGCATATAAGAAAAATCTATAATTTTGACCCATACAATGTATTGTTGGCTATTGCTACAAATATCCCCCAGCGACTTAACACTGCTTTTGTGCTGCAGGGTCACATATAATAATCAAATTTATTTAACAATATTTGAATATATTTGGGGTGTTTTTATTAAATTTTATTTAATCATAGTAGTTAATATTTTTGTGGCGTTTTTTTTAATCAAATGCTCTTGTGATAAAAATTGTTTAATTTTATTTAATCATATGTGAATATTTGGATGGTTTTAATGATCAAATACTCGAATACTGTTTGGAAGACCAAACAAAGTAGTTTCTCTTTCACAACAAAACACACAGCGACTCCACAACATGACGGCAGCAGCAATACTACAGCGAGAATTAAAGTTACGCCAAATAGTGCACCAAATAGTGCATGAATATAGTAATAAATCTGTACTACCATCTCATTCCATATACACTATCACAGTACTGTACTGTGAGGAAAATTAAATAATATTGTGTTGAGTCCAATATTTTTTAAGCATATTTTGATGGATGATGATAGTCTGAACTCCTCTAGGACTAAGATTTTTAATGAAGTGAGACCAGATTTAGTTTGAATTTATCAGAATATAGTTATTTATTTATATATTTTTTTATTTTGATTAACAATACAGTTTAAAACCTTTTATTTGTTGTTTATATATATCTATCAACGCACAGAAGCGACTTCTGGTAAGACGCAGGGGGAGTTAGGCCCGGAGGCAACCCACAGTGCCCAGAGCCTCCTAGTGTCGCCAACACCGGCTGCCAGCAGCTCACTTGACACCATAACCCAAGAAACCGCATCGCTCAACAACCCACAGGGCCTCCAACACCGGCAAGCTGCAGTCATAACAACGGGCTGTGCCCCTTTGGTCCAGCCGAGGAGGCCCAAATCTTCTAAGAGAGCTGAGTGGCAACAATTTGCTGAAGATGTAAGCCAGGTCCTGGGAGTAACAGCTAAGGGGGATGTGGACCACCGATTGAGAACAAAGACCACCCTCATAGTGAACATTGCAGCTGAGCGATTTGGAACTGAGGCATCCAAGCCTGCTCTATCGGCATATGCTCCAAGCCACAGAGCAAGGAAAATCCAGTGCCTCAGGGAAGAACTCAGGCTGCTAAAGAGGCAATACAAGTCAGCTGGGGAAGCCGAGAGAGCCGGCCTAGCGGACCTGAGAGCAATCCTAAGGAAACAACTCTTGACCTTACGGAGGGCAGAGTTTCACAGGAGGAGGTGGAAGGAGAGAGCCAGGAAGAGGGAAGCATTCTTGGCCAATCCATTCAAGTTGACCAAGCAGCTCCTTGGCCAAAAGAGGGCTGGCCGCCTCACCTGCTCCAAGGATGCTATAAATGGCCACTTCAAAGCCACTTATAGTGACCCCATTAGAGAACAACCGCTGGGTCCATGTGATGCGCTGATAACACCACCAGAGCCTTCACCAGACTTCGACCTGAAGGAGCCCCGCCTAAGGGAAGTGGTGAGGAGAGCAAGATCGAGCTCAGCACCAGGCCCAAGTGGAGTGCCCTACAAGAGTAAGTGTGCATTCACTATTTTACAGATGTTACTTTCATTTGATTTAGTTACTTTGTGGTAAAATATGTTTGCTATGTGGTAATTGTGTTCTTTGTTTCGATAAATTAGTACTAGTATCAGTGAACATCATAATAATGTTAATAATGTAGTTTGTGTAAACAGCATGCTTGCTTTTTTATTTCAGATGTGAGAATAACAGTGCAAAAGAACCTGTTGCAAAGAGAGCCAAAGCAAATAAGCAGCCCACTTGGTCATGGAAACCAGAGACTGACGTTGACATGTTCCACAGGCTCTGAGATTCCTGCCCCGCACAAGAGCCTGGACCACAGCTAAGACCATGTGATGCACACACTCCCAAAATGATGTGATAGTTATATATATTCTAAATAAACTACAAACAAAAAAATAGATACATTTCTTTTTCTTCATTATTTCTTGTAGCAATTCCCTCTCAGTCACACACCTGAGAGCTCATTATGCAGCTCATTATGCAGCTCATTATGCAGCTCATTATGCAGCTCATTATGCAGCTCATTATGCAGCTCATTATGCAGCTCATTATGCAGCTCATTATGCAGCTCATTATGCAGGCCTTTGTCTTCTCAGGTGTGAATCACTCATTATACATGACCATTCACGCCCCCTCGCATATTCCTTTTCTACACAAAAAGTGTCTTAGAAAATTTAAATCAATATATTGTTTTCTGTGAGTGAGTAAACAAGATGATTTTCACATCATTCTGATGCAAAAATTCTAGACTTCAAGATCTGTTCTCAATAGTCCTGTGAACAAATGTTCTGTATGTGTTTTATGGCCTTATTTCAGTGACTTTAAAATTTTAGTTTTTCACTAAGCACGCATAAACGTTGTTTTCTCAAAAACACAATCACATACATACATGCTGCTCACATATTATTGTAGCCCAGTTTGTGCTGATTATGGTGCTACTAAACTTAGTCATTAAAATGTTTATTAGCAACTGAAAAAAGCACAAATGTCAGGACATGTCAGGACATGTCAAAACTTCTCCAGGGCCCAAAACACCCTCAGACCCCAGAGGGTTAAAGACCATAAACCATAAAATCGGTTGTCTTAATCTCATGTTTTTGTGTTTATGTTCTTTCAATTATTATGTTTTATTTGTGTTTATTCTACTAAAACAATATCTCTGGATGCCTTATCCTGGAATGGGGTAAGTTGTACGACTTTTAGTCTCTCTTGCTGTGTAGCCAATTTCTGCAAAGAGGTCCTCGCTGTCCATTTCTGCACAAATATCCTCAGAATAAAAGTATGAATGAAAACAGATGTTTCATCATCAAGGCAGAATGAGATGCTTGACAGCGGAATCGACGACACAACGCACAGAAGCGACTTCTGGTAAGACGCAGGGGGAGTTAGGCCCGGAGGCAACCCACAGTGCCCAGAGCCTCCTAGTGTCGTCAACACCGGCTGCCAGCAGCTCACTTGACACCATAACCCAAGAAACCGCATCGCTCAACAACCCACAGGGCCTCCAACACCGGCAAGCTGCAGTCATAACAACGGGCTGTGCCCCTTTGGTCCAGCCGAGGAGGCCCAAATCTTCTAAGAGAGCTGAGTGGCAACAATTTGCTGAAGATGTAAGCCAGGTCCTGGGAGTAACAGCTAAGGGGGATGTGGACCACCGATTGAGAACAAAGACCACCCTCATAGTGAACATTGCAGCTGAGCGATTTGGAACTGAGGCATCCAAGCCTGCTCTATCGGCATATGCTCCAAGCCACAGAGCAAGGAAAATCCAGTGCCTCAGGGAAGAACTCAGGCTGCTAAAGAGGCAATACAAGTCAGCTGGGGAAGCCGAGAGAGCCGGCCTAGCGGACCTGAGAGCAATCCTAAGGAAACAACTCTTGACCTTACGGAGGGCAGAGTTTCACAGGAGGAGGTGGAAGGAGAGAGCCAGGAAGAGGGAAGCATTCTTGGCCAATCCATTCAAGTTGACCAAGCAGCTCCTTGGCCAAAAGAGGGCTGGCCGCCTCACCTGCTCCAAGGATGCTATAAATGGCCACTTCAAAGCCACTTATAGTGACCCCATTAGAGAACAACCGCTGGGTCCATGTGATGCGCTGATAACACCACCAGAGCCTTCATCAGACTTCGACCTGAAGGACCCTAAGGGAAGTGGAGGAAGTGGTGAGGAGAGCAAGATCGAGCTCAGCACCAGGCCCAAGTGGAGTGCCCTACAAGGTGTATAAGAACTGCCCAAAGCTACTACATCGGCTTTGGAGGGTCCTGAAGATGATCTGGAGGAGAGGGAAGATCGCCCAGCCATGGAGGTATGCTGAGGGAGTGTGTATACCAAAAGAGGAGAAGTCTGAGAATATCGACCAGTTTCGGGTTATCTCCTTGCTCAGTGTGGAGAGCAAAATCTTCTTTAGCGTCGTGGCTAAGAGGCTCTCCAACTTCCTGTTGAGCAATAAGTACATCGACACGTCTGTGCAAAAGGGAGGTATACCAGGAGTTCCAGGTTGTCTGGAACACACGGGCGTGGTAACCCAGCTCATTAGGGAAGCGAGAGAAGGTAGAGGGGGCCTGGCAGTACTGTTGCTGGACCTCACCAACGCCTATGGCTCAATACCCCACATGCTGGTGAAGGTCGCACTGGAGATACCAGGAGTTCCAGGTTGTCTGGAACACACGGGTGTGGTAACCCAGCTCATTAGGGAAGCGAGAGAAGGTAGAGGGGTCCTGGCAGTACTGTGGCTGGACCTCACCAACGCCTATGGCTCAATACCCCACATGCTGGTGAAGGTCGCACTGGAGAAACACCATGTACCGCAGAAGGTGAAATATCTCATCCTGGACTATTACAGCAAGTTCAGCTTGAGAGTTACTACTGGCCACTCCCTGAGCAAGGCCTATGGTACGTTGGGCATAACAGTTGTTAACCGAAGAAGAGCCATAGGTAACAATGTGGAGGCAGCAGAAAAAGCTTCCAGATGGCTCTGGTTGAAGAGGGGAGAGCAGTGGGGGCAGTAGAATGCCACTTGGACACAGGCCGGGGTCTGACCAGCCTCAGTCGGGTCGCCAGGACGAGGGTATCTGTTGTAAGACCCGAAACACCCAGTGACTCCTGGAAACCACACTGATGATGTGTCCAAGGTCGTGCATCAGAAGATGTTTTCTGTGAACTAATGCATCTCAGTATCAAGAAACATGTGTAAAAATTGTACCTTTAGGTGTACAACTGCTTGTCCCTTGGGACAACTTAAGAGGTGTATATTAGTACCTTAGAGTAGTAATATGAGCCTTTGAAGGGGTAAATATATGTCTTTTTGAGGGTACTGCCCTAGTGACAAGCTATAAATTTTGTTCTTCTGAGAGTACACATCCTCCATTGTCTTAACTCTGAATGTGTCCGTGTGTATGTACTACATTTGTTGAAGGATTTACTTTCAGACTTTTAAAAAAGTGCATTCTTGAAACTATGCATGTGTGTAATAATTTAATTCTGGACATACAGTACATCCAGCCCAACAACAGCAATCACATCGCTCATGCACATTCCAAGTACTGCTTTTCACATACTAAATAGTAGGAAAGTGGGCATATTCAGATTTTATGAGTGAGTCACAGTACCCAACAGATTCATTTGACAACGCTTATTCATACAGGACACTGAAACACTGTGTTGCTCTGAGACATGCAACAGTTGATCCTACTTTGGCTTTTTTGGTACTATTTTTGTTGACAGAGCAACAACAACAACAACAACAACAACATAAAAGACAAAGTAACTGGTAATATTATGTCTAAAATTATATAAGTTGCTAAATCTTAACTTCTTATTTATTGAACTGATGCATAAAAGCAATATGAGGCTTGCAATTGTGCTGTTGTTCAGAATATCAGCACAGTGATTACCTGCTGTTGAATAACTGCATACAATGCTTAAAATGAACTAAACTAGAAATTTTGTATTTTGTTCAAAATTTTGTATGATACATGTTTAAATTAACAGATGATAATACATCTAAAAATTAAAAAAAATTTTTTGGGTATTTTCGACATTTGTTTTGTTTTTTAATAGTTTTGGTCATAGTTTCAGCAAAATAGATTAAAATGAATAATAATGACATGACAAAACACTGCTGTTCCTCAGATTAGACCTTAGTCGAGTAAAGTAATTCAACAGCTGTTGAAATTTTACAGTCTGCTTAGTAATTCTGCCTTGAAGGCAGGATGTCAGCCAGAGCCTTTAATCACACTGCCAGTATGCATTTGAGTAAAGGTTTTATTTGGGAAATGTGGCTAGACTCTCTGTACTGTCTGCTGGAGAGTAGATGTGCTCAGCTAAGCCTCTGGACCCAGGATCAAAGCAATGTCTTTGGAAACAAGCTTTCTTATCTATTCTCCCTCTCTACAACAGTTTCTCTTGCTTTCTTTCTCTTCCCTCTCCCTATCTTTCCTCTGCAGCTCTGGAGTACCACAACCTTAACACATCTGTAGCAACCAGGCCATTTTGGATAATAACAGGTAATCGCCTCACTAATGTTGTTCATTACTAGCCATATGAGGTAAAGAGCTTGATTTAGAGGGAACATTTGTTTCTCTTCTGTTTGCTCTGTTGACATTTCTGACACCCGCCCACATCTTTTGTTATGGATGACTGATATTTCCACAGTTCCTTCATTATGAAAGATGATTTTCACTCCCATCCCTGTTTTATGCGATTTTAAAATCAGAATTGGTTTTGTGATTTTTACTTCATGTCTGTTTACTTTAAGATCATCTATAGTATATGCTTATACTTCACAAATAAAGAATTCTCTAATAAACAATAATTGAAGATGTTTTGTTTTGTTGTGATATATTACACACATTTTTGTCATGCATGACAAATACTTAAGCAATTTACTCCAGTTGATTTGTATAATGACAAGCTGTTGTTCTATGCCAAGATTAGATAATTTAACTTTCTTTCTGTTCTTTATAAACACATCAAACACATCAATCTTCTGAACCACCTCAGTATAATTGAACCAATTATACACCCCACATGCTGGTGAAGGTCGCACTGGAGAAACGCCATGTACCGCAGAAGGTGAAAGATCTCATCCTGGACTATTACAACAAGTTCAGCTTGAGAGTTACTACTGGCCAGCTAACATCTGAATGGCACCAGCTGGAGGTGGGGATAATCACTGGCTGCACCATCTCAGTGACCTATTTGTGCTGGCGATGAATATGCTGGTCAAGGCAGCTGAAACAGAGTGCAGAGGTCCCCTCAGTAAGTCTGGAGTAAGGCAACCGCCTATAAGAGCCTTCATGGACGACCTCCACAGATCCCGTCAGTCACTGAGAGTTCGGTGAAGAGCCTTGGTAAGGTCTTCAACTGTAGAGTGATAGAGACTCCATCAAGGCAGCCGGTGCTGACCTGGAGGGATGGTTGAGAACAGTTGATAAGTCTGGGCTCCCTGGAAGATTCAAGGCCTGGGTCTACCAGCATGGAATCCTCCCAAGAATCCTCTGGCCTCTGCTTATCTATGAGGTCCCCATGACTGTGGTAGAAGGTTTTGAGCAAAAGGTGAGCAGCTATCTGCGTAGATGACTGGGTCTACCGCGTAGCCTAAGTAACATCGGGCTATATGGGAAAACCAACAAGCTCAGTCAGGGAGGAGTTCATCGTTGCACGGGAACATCTGCAGTACTCTGGATCCAGAGATGCCAAAGTGTCCGGCGCAGGGATTGTTGTGAGGACAGGGAGGAAGTGGAGGACAGCCGAGGCAGTCCAGTAAGCAGAGACTCGGCTGAACCACAAGGCCATCCTTGGAACAGTGCCGGAGCCTAAGAGCAACCCGATATGACTCTGCCGGCGGAAAGGAGAGGCAGAGGCTGGTACAGGAGGAGGTGCGAGCTTCGGTCGAGGAAGAGCGAACCAGCAGAGCAGTGGCCATGCGGCAGCAGGGCGCCTGGATGAAGTGGGAGCAGGCGATGGAGCGGAGTATCACTTGGAAGGACATCTGGAAGTGGAACCCCCAGAGAATCAAGTTCTTGATTCAGGGGGTCTATGATGTCCTCCCATGTCCATTCAGCCTGTGCACATGGGGCAAAATAGAAACACCTGCATGCCCCCTTTGTTCCAAAGTAGGGACATTAGAACACATCCTGAGCAGCTGGTCCAAGGTGCTGGGTGAGGGCCGGTATCGATGGAGGCACAACCAGGTCCTCAAATCCATCGCTGAGGCAATCAGTAAGGGGATCTAGGACAGCCGACACACCCAGGTTGCAGCCAAGGCTATTCACTTCATCAAGGAAGGACAAAGGCCAGAGAAAGCATTGAAAAACTGCTCAGGAGGTTTGCTCTCCACAGCCCGGGACTGGGTAATGACAGTTGACCTGGAAAGGCAGCTGAAAATTCCAACATACATCACCCAGTCCAAATTGAGACCTGACATCATCTTGGTCTCTGAGGCCACAAAACAACTGATCTTGTTGGAGCTGACAGTGCCCTGGGAGGAGAGAATGGAGGAGGCTCAAGAGAGAAAGAGGGAGAAATACCAAGAACTGGTGGAGGATTGTCGGAGGAACGAATGGAAGACCAGGTGTATGCCAGTAGAGGTAGGCAGCAGGGGGTTTGCCAGTCACTCCCTGAGCAAGGCCTACGGTACGTTGGGCATAACAGGTGTTAACCGAAGAAGATCCATAGGTAACAATGTGGAGGCAGCAGAAAAAGCTTCCAGATGGCTCTGGTTGAAGAGGGGAGAGCAGTGGGGGCAGTAGAATGCCACTTGGACACAGGCCGGGGTCTGATCAGCCTCGGTCGGGTCGCCAGGACGAGGGTGTCTGTTGTAAGACCCGAAACACCCAGTGACTCCTGGAAACCACACTGATGATGTGTCCAAGGTCGTGCATCAGAAGATGTTTTCTGTGAACTGTAAACTGTTGATGATTAGGAGGCCAAAAATGATAAAATATTATGATTTTTTTTTTACTCGAATGGAAGTTCACATTACTTTGATTACTTTTAAGGTAAACTGAATAATATTATGTGAAAGGTTGATGATTAGGAGGCCTTTTCCACATGCTTGTTTAATTTAATTTGAATAATCCATTTAATACTAAGAAATATTATCATTTGTAGACTCAAATGGAATAAGTTCATAGTGTAAATATTACTGTATCATAAGGAAATGTAATAATGTTATGTAAAATATTGAAGTTAGGATGCCTTTTTAACATGCACGTTTACTTCAAATGAGGGAATACTATATATATATATATATATATATATATATAAAACTGTAAAATGTTTTTATACAATGATAAACCTAGAGATAATTCACCAAGTTCATTATTTTTACTTTTATTTATGAAAATGATAATGAAAAAGTCAATCAGTGTCTTATTGGAATTAATGTGAGAAATGAGCGGCGCGATATAACAGGTCATGAGTTCTTCTGCATTGCTGTGATTTGCTGCTTAGTGCGATAATATGTGTGCAACCGGTTTTAAAAAACAGCTTAATATAAAATATGACAGAATTGGTATTGTGTATTTAATTAGAACTGTAACCTCAATTTAAAATAGACTAAAAGATGCAGATTTTGCTGTGCCCATGCAGTAGATATTCACACATATAATGGATGCACAGTGAGGTGTGTGAAGCTCAGAGATGAAACTTTGAACATTTAGATCACAGATATATCAGGGTCCTCTGGCATGCAGCTCACGTCTGTCGGCGGTGAATTTCTGCTGCTGTGACGATTCTAATCCAATAGCGGCGTGGCAGTCATAATGGATGGAGGGTCATTTTTTTGTGATGTGTTGCAGAGAAAGAGAGAACGGATGGAGAGAAGAGGGGGATGGTGGGCTGTTATTGATCTAACATACGTGAACGAGAGAGACGCACATCTGCTGATGTTCACAGTTCAGTCCAGACATCAGGAGAGACGTTCATGTTTCAGACTTGGAAAATCGAGCATTTCTCACAATAGCACAGGGTTTTTATTGGCTGGTTAATGTGGTCATGTGTTGCTATGCAAAATTCACCAACCATTGGTTTGGGATCAGAATTGAATACTAATATTGATGGTTGAACAATACAGGTTTTTCACAGACTGAATCTCAAAATGGCCAAATACGGGTCATTATTTTCACCGTAGGCTTACTATTTTTGCAATATATATAGTATGAGTACTAGTATGCAAATCTTGGCAAAATGTGTAGTATGCAACAGCATGCTAAATAGAGTACTGTATCCCAAAATGCTATGCGCTTGACTCATTTTTGTTTATTTTGATTTAGATTTTTTTTATATTTTCTGTTTTCACTTTAAATTTACTTAAAGTTTTAGTAATTGTATTTTTTTAACCAGTCTGTATAGTTTTTATAAATTATGTATTTATCAGTTTCAGGGCTATTATTGATAACTAAAACTGAAATTAAATTAAACCAAAAAAAAATCTTTACTTGAAATAAAAGATGTTAACTGAAATAAAATTTTAAAAATACAATATATATAAAAAATGCAGCTAGTTAATAGTTTCACTTCATGTACTATTATAACTAAAAGTTAAATAAAAGAATTAATAAAAACTTTGTAGACAAAAAAAAAAACTACTAAAAATGACAAAAACGCACAACAAAAAAACTAAAATTACATTGAAAATGAAAAAAAAAAAAAGCTAAAAACTGGTTCAAAATATTAATAAAAACTATAATAGAATTGTAAAGATGCTAAAAGATTTTATTTTAGTTATCTTCGTATTTTAAGTTAAAATAAACCCATTTTGTTTCAAAATCTATTTTTTTTTATTATTATTGTTTTAGTTAACAATGATAACTCTGCATGGCTCAGCTCAACCTTCCTTTTCTAGTTTGATAAATAAACCGGAAAATATACTGCGCATGTAAATGTAAAATGACCTGCAGATTTTAACATCATCTTGGCTCTTCCTTTTTGATTTTACTAATTTATAACTCATAACTGAATGCCATTAAGTTCAATGTAGAGAGGCAAAGTGACAAAATATGGGATACCATCTGAAGTATTTGCACTTGTGTACTATTTTGCATCCTAGTGTACAGTAAGGTGTGTAGTATACTAGTATTCTGTTCTCATCGTCAGTCCTCATCAGCTTTGAGCGTTTACGATCTGCTTTAAACACAACAGACGTGCTGCTTTTGCTTTATAAGTGCCAGCAGAATAATGACATTAATGTTTCTACATTTATGAGAGACTGCTGTGATCATTTATAACTCATAACTGAATGCCATTAAGTTCAATGTAGAGAGGCAAAGTGACAAAATATGGGATACCATCTGAAGTATTTGCACTTGCGTACTATTTTGCATCCTAGTGTACAGTAAGGTGTGTAGTATACTAGTATTCTGTTCTCATCGTCAGTCCTCATCAGCTTTGAGCGTTTACGATCTGCTTTAAACACAACAGACGTGCTGCTTTTGCTTTATAAGTGCCAGCAGAATAATGACATTAATGTTTCTACATTTATGAGAGACTGCTGTGATTTTTCCGAGACGTTTGCTGTTGTACTTCTGCTAATGCTCTGTCACTTATATGGATCGTTTCTTGTGCTGTAGAAATCAGCGCTTACAGTAGCATTTGTGATTTAGAGAAGTGCGTGCTTATATTGTTGTTAATCATCTGAAAGAATCAATCAAATTCTTTACTAAAAGTCAAATGATGAAACCATTAAAGTGCAGAAATCTAATGTAAATGTAGAATCATATTGTCTTAAATACTGTAAACAATTAGTTGTTTAGTTGTTTACATTAGTTTTTGTAAATCCCTTACTCAAAGAAAATGTATTTCCTTATATATTAAAGATCATTAGGTTATTTATATGAAAATATACAGAATAATATATTGTTTAATATATTTCAATGTATTGAATACACAAGAAATGCTGAAAAAGTTGACAATATATTTACTTGCATACTATTTATATAATATATATATAAAGTTACATTAATAAACATGGACTAACATGCACTAAGTTACAAATAATTTTTAAAAAATCAAACATTGTTAACATTAGTTAATGCACTGTGAACTAGCATGAAATATAATTGCTCAAACAAATATATTGCTCATTGTTAGTTAATGCATTAATTTATGTAAACAAATGAGAACTTATTGTAAAGTGTTCCTGATAGTCATAATGTATAACAGACACGTTGCACTGCACTTTAAATTGTCATAACCAGACTCATAATGCATGGTAATATTTAATTATTTAGAACTTTAAAAAGCACGCTGAAAGAAATTCTGTGCAGAAACAGTTTTCTACCAGAAACTGCTAGTAAATTTCACAAATAATTAGAAAGAAACAGTAATGCATTGTAGTAAACAATGCAACTTTATTAAATAAAAGTAATGCATTGAATGAAACATGACATTTTGAAAGAGAATTACTGTATTTTCTTGTAAAACACTCCAATAATCTTTGTTTTATTTACAATTTTGAAAAATCATTTTTTTACAGTGTAATGCATGAATAATGTAACAAAATTGGGCGTTAAAGAGTAAAATCACTGAAAGGATTTTTAGGTTGATCTCTGTGTGCTCTAGATATATATATAGTTACATTAATAAACATGGACTAACATGCACTAATTTACAAATAATACTGTGATAACACTGTGAACTAGCATGAAATATAATTGCTCAAACAAATATATTGCTCATTGTTAGTTAATGCATTAATTTATGTAAACAAATGAGAACTTATTGTAAAGTGTTCCTGATAGTCATAATGTTGTATAATGCACACGTTGCACTGCACTTTAAATTGTCATAACCAGACTCATAATGCATGGTAATATTTAATTATTTAGAACTTTAAAAAGCACGCTGAAAGAAATTCTGTGCAGAAACAGTTTTCTACCAGAAACTGCTAGTAAATTTCACAAATAATTAGAAAGAAACAGTAATGCATTGTAGTAAACAATGCAACTTTATTAAATAAAAGTAATGCATTGAATGAAACATGACATTTTGAAAGAGAATTACTGTATTTTCTTGTAAAACACTCCAATAATCTTTGTTTTATTTACAATTTTGAAAAATCATTTTTTTACAGTGTAATGCATGAATAATGTAACAAAATTGGGCGTTAAAGAGTAAAATCACTGAAAGGATTTTTAGGTTGATCTCTGTGTGCTCTAAACTATAGGAAAATGCATTCTTTTATGCAATTGTATCATCTTATGCTTTCTTTAGGAACAGTGAAAACCACTCTCTGTTCCCATTTCAGTTTATGTAAAATGCATGTAAAGATTTAATAAAATCATTAGTGAACACATTCTATCATAATGCATTATATAAATGTATTCATGATGACTTAAAGTACACATAAAAATATAGTTGTACATAATTGTAAAAAAAAAAACTTTAAAATACATGTGTAATGCAATTTTGTCATATTATTCATGCACTACACTGTAAAAAAGGATCTTTCAAAATTGTAAATAAAACAAAGATTATTGGAGTGTTTTACAAGAAAATACAGTAATTCTTTTTCAAAATGTCATGTTTCATTCAATGCATTACTTTTATTTAATAAAGTTGCATTGTTTACTACAATGCATTACAGTTTCTTTCTAATTATTTGTGAAATTTACTAACAATTTCTGGTAGAAAACTGTTTCTGCACGGACTTTCGGTGTGCTTTTTAAAGTTCTAAATAATTAAGCATTATAATGCATTGAGTCTGGTTTTGAAAATGTAAAGTGCAGTGCAACGTGTGCATTATACATTATAACTATCAGGAACACTTTACAATAAGTTCTCATTTGTTTACATAAATTAATGCATTAACTAACAATGAGCAATATATTTGTTTGAGCAATTATATTTCATGCTAGTTCACAGTGTTATCACAGTATTATTTGTAAATTAGTGCATGTTAGTCCATGTTTATTAATGTAACTATATATATATCAATATATCAATATATATATTCTCAATTGATGTTTTCACAGCACAAGATGGATTTACCGAAGCCTCCAGAGCATCAATATCTCTGCACTTGTAAAGTGTTTGCAGAACATAAAATACTTAAACAGACCTCGGCTGTTTATGGTTTTGTTTATAAGGAAGACAATTCATTTTTGGCCTCTAATATTCTCAATTTTATTTTTTTTATGGAGCAGAAACACTAAAAATGTACGTTTTACAAGAAAATACTATTTTAGGCCTTCAACTTCAAAATTTTGCGTTTAGTTCAATGTGTTGCTTGAGTTTTTTTGTAACTATTTGTGAAATTTACTTGCAATTTCTGAATAAAAACTTTATTTACTGTGTGTGTGTGTGTGTGTGTGTGTGTGTGTGTGTGTGTGTGTGTGTGTGTGTGTGTGTGTGTGTGAATGAAAGCCAGTGAAGTGGTCTGTCATAGCAGCGCGTGTCAAAAAGGCTGACGACTTGCTCTGGTCTCTGGCCGTTTCAGACCGCAGACCTCAACAGACTGAACATAATACAACACACAAACACACAGATATCTGACCTGAAACCACTTTCTAGCCTTGCAGAAACCAGCTGCTCGTTTCAAAGCATGTGTCCTGAGGAAAATGTTATTGCAGCTTTATTCCTGAAATTCAATGACGTTTCCAGTTATGTTTCAACTAGAATCATTAAATAGACTCAGAGTGAGTCACTAGTTATCATCCAGGTATAAAATAAATGAGAAATGTTTGAGTTCATGTTGAGATCTCTGACTTTTGATTGCTGACATTATTGCACTCTCCTCTAAAACAAAATGATTGTAATTTTAACGGTAAAGGACTGTTAATTGATTAATGGTAAGTTCCTTTATATGGTGAAAAACTGTAATAGATCTAATGGGACATTACATGTCATTTTACAGTAAACTATAGTTTTGGAAGTGAAAAAATACATATATAATTTACAGTGAAAACCCATAAATTGACATTCCCAGGATCCTCTGTGTGACTCTTCACATTTGATGGGTTTTCACTGAAATAATTATCAGTTATGTAGGGTTTTATGTTGTGAAATTAATGTTTATTGCATTATTTTATTGTTTTGTGTTTGTGTGTATGGCACTGCGCACCTGTTTATTTCAGCTTGTGGAAAAGTTGTGATGAACTTTAATTTGTTGTGACTTTTTCTTTACCATTTGTGTTCTTAAGGTGGTTTTCATTTATTATAAAGGTAAAAAAAAGATTTTAGGTATGTTATATGCATAATGTATAATACGTCTGGTTTTGATTTGAGCACTTTTATATTATTTAGTCATTTTAATTTATATTTAAATGTTATTTATTTGTTTAACATTATTTCACTATTTAAGTACATTTCAAGGTTTTTTTTGTTTACTGCAAATTTAATTTCAGTCTGTAGAACTTAAAATGTTGTTACTGTATTTTTATGATTCTGGCAATTAAAGCTTTTTTTCTTTTCCTCTTTTTTGATCTATTTAGGGATTTTTTACAGTTTGCAGTCAGAGGAGAAACGTGAGATTACAGGCCATTTTCTATCATTGATATATTAAAGAAAGACTGTGTGGTTTTTATTTCTTATGCATGTAGGTGTTCAGGAAGTATAATTTTGTGAAAAGATGAGTAAGAGATGACTAACATGCCTCTGATGCTGATCTGAATGCTGTGTTATAGTCAGAATAACCTCAGAGAGCGAGAGAAGGATGTCTTAGTTGTGCTGAGCAGCAATTAATCACAGTTGCCAAGTGATCCATTAGACATTCAAATGCACACAGATTGGACATGTGTCCAGGCGCAGGTCACTAATGCTGCCCTCTCTAACCACACGCGTCTCATGGGCCTCAGTCCACACAACCCCCAAAAGCTGAACGGAGAATACCTATTGATTAGGATACTAATAAATGTAGAATATCAATATGATGAATAGATGTGGTGGAGTATTTCACAGCTCTAATGCTACCACACTTTTGCTTTTATTAAGCACTTTACTCCAACATACTTGCTGTTTTTTGCAAGTATTGAAAGTTTTTCAATTTATTGCTGATATCTCTGCATGTAATCACACTTTTTTTTCATGCAATTTAATTAAATTTGTGTGCACACTACCATTTTTAAAAAATGTAATCTCGGTAACCACTTTACTTTCATGCATTTTTATGATGATCTTGCCGAGATCATGCACCTGTCAAAATATCGTTACTGTCAAATGGCCTAAAAATGTAAATAAATAATATATATCTAAAATATTTGAGATGCATAATATTTTTATATTTATATTTCTAATTTATTTTTTATTGGCTTTTATTTGGGTCAGAAAGAAACAATAACATGAATATAGTAATATAAGATAACTAATATAATTTATAATTTTTTATAGTGCTGTCAAACGATTAATCACGATTAATCGCGTCCTAAATAAAATGTTTTTGTGTATATTTATTATGTGTATATATAAATAAACACACAAACAGTATATATATTGAAAATATTTAATATGTATATTTTTATTCATATAATTTATATTATATATAAATATATTTAATATATAAACATGACATATTTTTCTTAAATATATACATGCATGTGTGTGTATTTATATATGCATAATAAATATACACAGTACACATGCTATGTGAACAAAATCTTTTATTTTGGATGCGATTAATCGCGATTAATCGCATCCAAAATAAAAGATTTTGTTCACATAGCATGTGTACTGTGTATATTTATTAGGTGTATATATAAATAAACACACAAACAGTATATATATTGAAAATATTTAATATGTATATTTTTATTCATATAATTTATATTATATATAAATATATTTAATATATAAACATGACATATTTTTCTTAAATATATACATGCATGTGTGTGTATTTATATATGCATAATAAATATACACAGTACACATGCTATGTGAACAAAATCTTTTATTTTGGATGCGATTAATCGCGATTAATCGTTTGAATATCGTTTATATTATAAAACATAGAAAATAGGTTAAAGTAGGCATAAATATTGTGTATATATAGGTTTAAAAGGTTCAAATGTAGTTTATATATAGATTTATAAAATAGGTTAAAGTATATATAAAACGTGTTACACCAATTACAGTAATTTCTAGGTAGATTTAGACTTAAAAAGGTAACCTGAAATGTATAACATTTATGTTAACTGGTTTTATTCAACCCAAAAATATTATTTAACCAACTTATAAACATTAATTTATACCAGTGCAACTATTCTTATGTGTAAAATTGCAGGTTAGCCTTAGGTTTTCAGTAAACGTTGCTTTTTGCACGTTATACTTTGTCTGGAACGTTTTAATCAACGCGTCTTTTTAATCAATGAGCTCATTTGCCTACTCAGTGAGTGCATAAGATCCAATGTCCCCATCAGACGCATGCAAATGCAGCCGCGTCACGCGTGCGTGGAAACGGACGCGTAATCAGCGCGTTAAAACAAAGCGCGCTTATCCGCCTCTCAGGTCCGAATCGAGCATTGATCTGCGCTCCGTTTTGCTGGGAAACTGCGCTATCGATCAGCTGGAGGTCTCGCTCCGCCGCTTTCTGAGCCCCGGTGAGAGTCGAGGGGCATCAAATGGACCCCGAGGACGAGGGACACCCAGGAAAAACCACACAAATGTGAGCATTTGCGAGAAATCCCGCGAGCGGCGATCTCCATCTGTTGTCGCTCCATCCCTTATCAGCCTCTGACAGCAAATCGTTCTGTAATGTTTGATGCTCATCCAGTCCGGAACACTCTTTAAAGCCAAGGCGTCTCTCTTAAGAAATATGGCTCTAAAGCGCACCAGACGAGGGTTCTTTGGCCTGTGTTAAAATCAGAGGCCCTTTTACTGTTAAATGGCATTTTTTAGGTTCCATTTCGAAAGTGTAACGAACCTTAAACTCCAACAACTCAAAGAAATACTGGCAGGTACTGAATGATTATCAATTGAACTATAAATAAAAATTTAAAACAAATTAAGGAACTCTCTATAACGGCCCTTTGTCGAAAAGACATTATTATAATGCCAAACTGTCGTCTTGAAATGGCTTGAGCACATTTGCTTGTGTGTTTGCCCTCATGAAGATGTGATGTAATGTGTATTTGTGCCTCAGAGGGTCCTCTGAAACCTGTTCTGAATAGCAGCAGATGAGGTCTTGTGTTAAATGATATATTTAGGTTTCCATAAAAGACCCTGTTTGGAAAACCAAAGCTTCTAAATTGAACTAAAGAAACTTTGAAAAAAGGTGTTTTGCTAGATAGTAATATTTTTGGAACAGAACTGCCATATGCTGTAATTCTAGTTCGGGCTTTTTCTACATAGTTTATCTTTTTGTTATGCACTCTTGGTCTTTATATCCATGGAACCTTTCCAGTTTCTTTAGATTATTAAGATATTCCTAACACTAATGACATGTGGTTCATTTAAGAACAGTTCACTGAAAGGATCTTAAGGAACCCAAATTGGTTCTTCTATGGCGTTGATGTGAAAACCCTCCTTTTGAAGCCTTTATTTTTAAGAGTGATCGTGGAAAAGGTTCTTTAGATTATTAAAACGTTCTTTGCACTGTAAGAAGAACATTCTTTTGAGAACGGTTCTCTGAAAGGCTTCAAAAAGTTTCGCTTCTGTCAAACCCCGCTTTTGGAAGCTTTATTATAAAGCATATAAAAATAGGTTAAAGTAAGCATAAACATATTGTTTTAAAAAGGCTCAAATATAGTTTATATATAGATTTATTAAATAGATTAAAGTATATTTAAAACGGGCTACACCAATTACAGTAATTTCCAGATCTAGACTTAAAATGGTAACTGGTTTTATTCAAGTCAAAAATATTATTTAACCAACCTATATACATTAATTTACACCAATAAAACAATGTTATGTGTTAAATCAGGTAGAAATTGCTTTAAGGTAACAATTGCAGGTTACCATTTTTACAGTGCCGTTTCTTAAGACAACTCCACATTATTAGTAAACGTTGCTATCGTATTTGCACGTTATAGTTTGTTTGGAACGTTTAAACAACGCGTCCTTTTAATCAATGAGCTCATCTGCCTACACGATAAGCGCGTAAAATCCAACGTCCCCATCAGACGCATGCATTCTAAGAGTGTAAAATGTGTATTTTTGACTGTTTTTCCAGATTAAATTTCCTAAATCCTGTCCATGTGAAGGTGATGATGACTTACCTGCAAGCCTCAACGCGGACATCCTCTGAAACTCTGGTTCCTGTAACCATTTCCACATGCGTCTGAAAGTCTCGCGGCCGGACTTGAGTTTACTCCAGGGCTTCGGGTTGCGCAGCAGATCCGACAGAGTTCCCTGCGACCGACACAAGATCCTCTGCGCGAAGATGGCTTGAGGTATGCTGTATCGCTTGAGCTCGGCCGTGATCCTCTGCGCCACCTCCTTGGTGTTGATCTCCTCCACCTGCCCCGATCCGCCGCTCTGTGCGCCGCCGCCGTGCCGCTCTCTGTCCGCCAGCATGGATCCGTTCGCCTGCGAGTGCAGGTGGCTGTGTGGGTGCATCCCGTTGAGATTAGAGATCATGCCGTGCCCGTGGCCGCCTAAACTCCGCGCGAGATGCTCCTCGCTCCGGGAAAGCATCGCCGCGTGGGACTCAAAGCCGCTTGGAGGGAGCATCTTGTCGTTGGGGAGATGCGCACTTGGCCCGTAGGCAGACAACGCTTGTTGGGAGTTGTGCAGAGAACCGAGGCCGTTGGAGAGCGGGGATAACGGCTGGCCCATGCCTGACATCTCTTTGGGATAGTGGCTGTATAAGTTGCCCATGGACGCCAGGCCGCGGTCGTCGCGCATGAGCGTGAAACTCCCGCTGACGTTGCCGGTGGAGAGGCGCTGGTGCGCGGCGTGGTGGTGATGCGAATGCGGATGCGCGTGGTGGAACTTATCTGAGACTGTAGATATAGGTGGCAGGTGCTGAAGCGGCGTGAGGGTGGTGTAAGTATTGGACAAACTCATGCCCGACTCGCACATGGTCATAGCGGGATGCAGGTGGCCCGACAGCGCGGGGTCGCTCCGGTACTCACCGGCGCCCTCCAGGATCGAAGCCATGCTGGACACCATCGCCGAGCGCCCGTGGGTAACCAAGCTCCGGTGGGAAGCCGACGAGGGTCTGCCGTGCGAGGAATTCATCAGGTCCCCCACTTGCGCGTGCGACGCGACGCCGTGCATGTTTTCCATCGTGAGTTCCATCGTGAGAGCCGCGCAAAAAGACCTTATTTTCCCCGAAACGATTTCAAAACCAATCCATCGATTTCAAAGCTAGTCAGTCCAACATGACGCGCTGAAGCTTTTGTCCTGGTAAAATCGCCGCGGAGCGTTCGGTGCGCGTCTGGCTCGCTCTCTGCACAACAGCACTTCTACCGAGAGGCGGGACTCGCGTCTGTCTTTGAACGAGAGCGCGTCTGTGTGTGTGTGTGTGTGTGTGTGTGAGAGAGAGAGAGAGACGTGCGCTGGCCGTGGTGCTGAAGTCTCGCTTGTTCTACCATCATTATTGTAAGCGTGAGTTCGCTTTCTCCTAGTCTAGAAAGAAAACAACAATGTGAACAAATATCTGCCACAATTATAGCATACACTGAAAAAAACTTTCATTCATCCAATTAAAAAAATTTAGGGTAATGATTCACATCTATATTTTTTTAATTGAGCCATGAATCATTACCCTACATTTTTTTAATTGGATGAATGAAACATTTTTTTCAGTGTATTTAATTATTTTAGTATAGGATACTTATATATATACTTTAAGTTTATACTATCTTATACTTAACAATAAATAATGTAAGATAAAAAATAACAGCATACATTTCGGATTATTCATTTATATATATGCATATATGAACATAGGCTATATGTGACCCTGGAGCACAAAACCAGTCATAAGGATAAATTTTTTTAAATTGAGCTTTATACATCATCTGAAAGCTGAATAAATAAGCTTTCCATTGATGTATGGTTTGTTAGGATCGGACAATATTATTTTTTTAATTGAGCCATGAATCATTACCCTAAATTTTTTTAATTGGATGAATGAAACATTTTTTTCAGTGTATTTAATTATTTTAGTATAGGATACTTATATATATACTTTAAGTTTATACTATCTTATACTTAAAAATAAATAATGTATGATAAAAAATAACAGCATACATTTCGGATTATTCATTTATATATATGCATATATGAACATAGGCTATATGTGACCCTGGAGCACAAAACCAGTCATAAGGATAAATTTTTTTAAATTGAGCTTTATACATCATCTGAAAGCTGAATAAATAAGCTTTCCATTGATGTATGGTTTGTTAGGATCGGACAATATTTGGCTGAGATACAACTATTTGAAAATCTGGAATCTGAGGGTGCAAAAAAATCTAAATATTGAGAAAATCATCTTTAAAGTTGTTCAAATGAAGTTCTTAGCAATGCATATTACTAATCAATAATTAAGTTTCGATATATTTACGGTAGGACATTTACAAAATATCTTCATGGAGCATGATCTTTACTTAATATCCTAATGATTTTTGGCATAAAAGAGAAATGTATAATTGTGACCCATACAATGTATTGTTGGCTATTGCTACAAATATCCCCCAGCGACTTAACACTGCTTTTGTGCTACAGAGTCACATATATTCAATTCAATTCACGTTTATTTGTATTGCTCTTTTCACGATGCCAATCGTTGCAAAGCAGCTTCACAGAAAATGTAATTTTCTACATTATATTTAGAAGTGGCTTGTCAGTGGTGACTATGTAAAGGTGATGTCCATATGGTATGTATTTAAATAGACGGTGAACACTATCAACAGCAATGATTATATGTTGCGATCAAATTTATAGCAACATTTGGTCGTTTTGTATGTTGGTATAATTGGCCAAAATATCATTTTTTTAATTTTTTTATATCATCCTATATTAATATTTTCTATAATAATTTTCCATGCAAACTAAAGCATTTTTTAGATTTATAACGTAAAAGCTCTCTTGTAACTGGTGATGTCAGGTAACTGTTCAGCTCTCCTGCGTTGGCACGAGCATGTAGTTCCTTTTGGGTGGTCATTGATAAATCTGATCAATATATCGACTGACACTGATTAATTATGTTTTCTGACCCGGGGTGAGGGGGGCCGCATAGGTCAGAAAGTTTTGGTGCAGAGAAGAATGAACGCAAAGCGAGGAGAAGCAGGTTCGGCGAGCCGCCTTCCTAAAACCACAGGTATTTTCTATAATAATTATAATAATAATTATAATATCATATAAAAATAGTATTCATGTAATAATGTTGTTTAATGTAAACTTGCAAGATATTGCAACAGAGGCAGTAGTGATCACAAATCGATCGGTAGCCTATTAATATTTTTATTATTAGCTTTTTATTTTATTTTGAGTACAGCTGTAATGGTTTAATTTTTATTTCTCTTAATATAAGCTTAATATTTTGGACCTCTAAAATTCTCTGAATTACTTAATTATGGGCCTTCAGTAATTTATCGTGCTGTAAAAATGTGCGATTTATTTTAAGGAGTTATCTGGCTTTTAGAATTGTGCAACATTATGTAGTTCGTTTAATTCAAATTCAATGATATTTAATATATGATTTGATTTAGATATAACCAAACGAAACACATTTTTAACTTGCATGAAACACATTTTACAATAATGCTACCAATTATATTAAAATATACAACATGGATCGTGCCTCGTTTTTGAAAGTTGTAGCTGCCAGGTACATTGTTATTAATTGTTCTAATGCTTACCATCGGTGTTGTTGTGTTGAGGGTGTTTCTAATGTAAACACATCTTTGAGAGAGGCCTGTAGGCCTGCAGAAGTAATGGCCTCACTTTAGAGCTGTCTTAGTCAACGTTACACAAACGAGCTCTGTGTCTTCTCGCTTTAATGTCCCTCTATTGATGAGCACTTCTATCGGAAATAAATTAGGCTTTTGCAGCCAGCAGTGAATCGGTTGCAGAGCGCGGCGCAGCGGCTCTGGAGCTTCAGTATCGGCTGCCTGAGCACCGGCGTGATGGATGTGCGCTCGCGCTCGCCGTTAATTCACCCGTGCACCGGCACAGCCTCTAACAGGACACCCGTGCGTGAGTCTTTATGAGTGCGGCGGACGGCTTATGCACTGCAGTTATGTGCAAATTGTTTGTATTTATAAATGCATAAAATGTTAAATGCACACTTGACTTTAAATGTGTTTGCCAAAACAGGAAGGTGTCTTTATATGCACGAGCGCGTAAAACTTCACTAGTTTTTCATGCATTTAAATGCATTTGCTTTTTTGATCCAGTAAAAAGGTAAAATGTTCTAAAGTTTATTATTTGCTGAGGATTTATTTGATAGGACCACAATTATTATTACAAACATATGAATAGCTTATATCACGTGCAGATCGCATCAGTCTGGACCCTGTTTGAGGCCGGCTGTATCAGCTGTTAGTAGTTTAGTAATTAACCTACAGTGTGATTTTCAGCTTTGCTTTTTTTGTAGAAATATAATGGAAAGCATGTTTCGGCTATTTTTTTAATTTTGCATTTTACAGATTTTCTCATTTTATCAGTGATCATTAACACCCAGTTTTATTTTCTTTAATAGTCGTTTCTAAATTTAAAGAGATGCGGCTTCAAATTGCGTCGCCACTGTATTTGCTCATTTTATTTTGTATATTTTTAATTTAATATCTTATGGTTTATTAGTTAAATAAGTAAAACGTTTCAGCTAACCGAAAAAAAAGTTATGCTGGACCCAAATTTCCTGCAGCTTTTCCTTTTTCTGATCTTTGCGTTGCAAATCTTGTTTGATGTAACTTTGTCTATTTTTTATGTGATAAAAGTATTTTACAATCGTTATGATTTTATTTATTATTTTTTTACGTGTTTTGTCTTTCACGTGCTATATCTCAACTAAGAAAAATATCTGATATTTTAGCAATATTAGCTTGTTAATTTTAGTGATTTAATTACTGTAAGTAATTATATATATTAATCTAGTAAATGATTAAACATTATTATTATTATTAGCCTATTATTATTGTTGAATACATAAAAAAATCACAGTGCTAAATTGTTAGTTTCATTATTATTAATAAATAACAATTCAGATGTCGGATGAATATGAATATTTCATTTAAAGCTTTTTTTTTTAAATGAATGATTTACATTTTAAAAACGTATAAGAAGTTTTTGTGTGTTATTGTCGCGTGCCGCAATGCATGCATGCAACGTGGTTGTTACATATTTTTATATAATTAAACATTTTAGATCATGATGCTCTTCAGTAGAGTGACATTTGGCGAACAGGTGCTGATAAAGAATGACACCCGATTGATCCGATAGCTTTTCCTCTGCAGATTATGAAATATGTATGCTGATCAATGACTTTTGCCCTGAACGACACCTAAAGCTGCTCTACAGCAGTCCAAACATGCTCCTTTTATAATTATTACTAGATTAACTCTAACACATGCAGGAAGCATATTTTGTAAAAATAAATAAATATATATATATATATGTGTGTGTGTGTGTGTGTGTGTGTATTATACATACATATGCAAATATATATATATGTGTGTGTGTATTATACATACATATGCAAATACATATATGCGTGTGTGTGTGTGTGTATATATATATATGGGCTATATATATTTGCATGAATATTATTTGCTATCCATCCTCTAATTTCGCAAAGCGGAAGTAAGCTGCAATACTTCTGTTTCATTAGCCACTGGGTAAATAACCAGGAGAATAACAACATGCAGGTAAATGTATTTGTAAAAGTATTTGCGCTACAAACTCGTATGTTTATTATGATTAAATAAAATAACAAATACCAGTTTGCAATATGAACAGCGTAACAGACTGTTTTTGTAAAGGGAAAATAACCGGAAGTGACAGACACTGAAGTCTGGCGAGTTTCAAAATGGCCACGTCCGACGTTATAGGCCTGTATAAGGTGGAGAGATTCACACTTTCTCATTATGCATGCTAATTAGACATTAATATTTATGCTTTCATGGGCTGTATATTTCCACACACATGCACATCCTCACAATGTTTTCATTTAAATAGTCTATACACAGTATCATCCCCAAAAAGATATAGAAATATTCATCGGAATCAGAAAGAGCTTTATTCCCAATTATGTTTATACACACACAAGGAGTTTGTCTCGGTAAAAGAACTGCTTCCAGTGCAGAACGAAGTACAGACATATACAGAAATTAAAGCAATGAAGTAAACTATAACACAATAATAAAAATGAAAAGGTATTGTCTATTGTTTGTGCAAACTATAGCCGAGTTATGTGAGCACACGACTGGTAGCGGGTCACATTCATGATATACATGATACATAAGGGATAGTTCACCCAAAAATGAAAATGTGATGTTTATCTGCTTACCCGCAGGGCATCCAAGATGTAGGTGGCTTTGTTTCTTCAGTAGAACACATGATGATTTTTAACTCCAGCCGTTGCAGTCTATGAGTCGTATAATGCATGGCAATGGTAACAAAATCTATGAGAGTAAAAAAAACATGCACAGACAAATCCAAATTAAACCCTGCGGCTCGTGACGACACATTGATGTCCTAAGACACGAAACGATCAGTTTGTGCGAGAAACCGTACAGTATTTATCTAATTTTTTACGTCTAATACACGGCATCCGGTGCGTGAGGTGCGTACGCACTCTGGTGTAGTTTACGTGAGCGCCGGAAGTGACCTCTCGCGCGTATACGTCACTCATTGTTTACACAGTGCACAAACATTGTAGGTACGATGGCTAATCAAAATGGTACTTACTTGCGCTTATCC
>NW_015505635.1:366204-388375 GCF_001515645.1 Sinocyclocheilus grahami
TCATTTTTGGGTGAACTATCCCTTTAATTCTGTCTATCATGAATCATGAATTTGACCACTCATATGCCCACACAACTACTAGTTTGCACGAAGCAACACAAGAAAAAGCCCACACACGCGCACACACACACACGCTCACATGTTATGTTATGGCTGTGCAGAGCATATTGAGAATGGATATTGATCTTCTCGTGCAGTCAGCTCTGTCTCATCTCTATTCTGCACACAACAATCTGTGCTGGACTCTACAGTAGTGCTGAATGCCAAGCTCTCTGTTTTTCTCTTCCTCCAGCAGAGGAGCTGCATTTCGATCATTGACAGGGGAGAGTGGGAATTTATTAGGACAAAAATATCTGGAATCTCTGTGGAAACACAATGAAATCAGAAGCTCTGGCCCAGTTTCAATGAGAGCAGCATCTTTCTGCACATGCAGTTTTTATGATGTGATGTATCAGTACAACACTCTGTGAAATACTGTATCCCACAATGCAATGCACTCGACCTTACCTTGTTTTGCAACACACAAATAAGATGTTTTCTGAGAATGTGCGAGACTTCCGATTCATTAGCCACTGAAGGTAAGTACCCAGCTAACAGAGAATGTTCTGGCAAGGTTCTCTCAACGTTATGAACAAACATTCCTCCAATAATGTTAATAGAACATTTGTTCAAAGTTCTCTGGTCTTTAATAATGTTGTCAAAACGTTAGAACAAAAATGCTATTTATACATCGCTCATAGAACGTTTTTATTCTAAAACATTTTAGTTTGGTGTTTGTCTAGCTTTTTTAAAATGTTACTATTTGTTTCAGAACGTTCAGAGAACATTCCAAAGTTTCATTCCCATAATGTTTGCTAAATGACAAAACAGAATGTTCCCATAACAAGAAACAGTTTTAAAACATAACGTTAATAGAATGTTCGTTCAATGTTATCTGGTCTTTAATAATGCTCTCAAAATGGTATTTATACATCGCTCATGGAATGTTTTGCTTCTAAAATGTTTTAGTTGGATGTTCACTGTAACATATTTTTAAATGTTACTTGTTTCAGAACATCCAGGGAACATTTAGAAGTAACATTCCCATAATGTGTGCAAAATGATCAAATGGAATGTTCATACAACCAAGAAAACATTTGAACATTTTGAACTTTCAGAGAACTGCATAACCTAATGGGAACGTTAGTACAACGTTCTTAGAACATATTTTTGTTAGACGGGTAACTAGAAGAATTTGCAACAATTCAGTGCGGTTATGATTACATTAATCAATTAAAATAAGAAATAGCAGTTTGCTGCATCAAGCAGCATAAGGAGCTGTTTTTGTACAGCTAAAATAACTGGAAGCGAAAGACGCCGGAAGTCTCGTATATTCAGATTACAAACGGCCGCTCATGCTTTTACGTTAAAAATAACATAAATGTTTCCAGTGTGATGAATGCACTAGGCCTAAACAAAATGTCAACAGTGATTTAACTCTCCCTTTTCATTATTTAATAGCTGAAAAAAGGAAAAACCCAGTTGATCTTTAAAAACTAACTTTAATCTTCTTTTTCTCAAGCAGCAGCTCTGAAGTTTGAGCAGGTGAATGTTAAAGTCTGCTGCGTTCGAGGGGTCACTCAGTGTCCGCTTCAGGCCCGCGGCTGATTTGATCGGATCGGGTCGGGTCGGTCCGGTCCGTTTGAGGGATGATAAGGTGCTCTTATCTCGTGTTGACAGAGCCGTACGTAATCAGAGCCTGTTTACTGCGGGGATTAATTGATCGCCTAATATCAGCTGATAAACCGTGAATGTGGACCAATGAGAGACTCTCATCAAACACCGCCGGCCAATGGGAGCAGAGAACAGAGGAGAGTCGCGGCAGTGAGTCAATCAGAATAACATTAGTCAAGAGTTCAGTAGCTTGTAAAAATGCTTTCTGTTCAGTTCAGGTGCTTAGATGCAGTTTTGCATGTCACTATAGTAAATCCATCAATTACTACAGTGAACCCACTGGCATACTAACATCCTATTTCTGCAGTATGTGAATGCTCTTTATGCCGGTAAATACATTTAGCACAACGTTTGCAGTGCACACTGCTCACTGGTACCATATCCCACAATGCAATTCTTGCATTCTTGCAATACTTGCATATAAAGTGTGACAAACCAAAATAACTCTTTAAACATATAACTGGACACAACAATGCATTAAACATGACTTAATGAACACATGGTGTTGCATTACTATTTAAAACATTAAATATATTATATATATACTGTGTGTGTGTGTGTGTGTGTATATATATATATATATATATATACTGTGTATATATGTGTGTGTGTGTATATACTGTATATAATCAGCGATTTAAAAATGTTTTATCTTAATATTTCATTTAATTTTTTTTTAAATATATTTTATTATTTTTTAATGTTTTGTTTTTTGTGTGCTTTTTTTAATAAAAATAAACATTCACAATTTTCAGTACAACAGCACTCTTGCTTGTGCAATACTGCTTAAATTATAGAGCTCATCATAACATAAGAACTATGATTAATTGTTGCTACGGGTCCAATATTGCATAAAATATTTTATGTATGTATTTTATGTCAAAATGAATATTTTATGTCAAAATTTTAAAGCATTTTGTGGCTGTTTAAGTGGCTGTTTAACTCCTGAAAACGTTCTCCTTTATCGAATCAAAAGGTTTCATACTAAACATATTTAATTGGGAATAATATTGTAGTTGGTGATCATGTCCTCAATATCTCAAGCTATCCTAACAGAGTTTTGTACAAGTCTTTTACCTAACAGAAGTCATTTCTTTAATCAGGAAGTGACGTTATTTATTTAAGGGAAATCAGCACCACGAATATCAATAATGATCGGACGAATTCTGTATTTAAAGCATACATTAATTTTGCATATTAAACTGGATTCATACATTTAAAGATGCCCTAGTTCTCATCTGCACCTGGATCTTTTCAAACCTCCAATCATAACCAGAGGAGAAATATGGCAGCCTCATTTTTTCCCTTCCACAGGCATATTGATTTTGTGAGGGAACAAAGGAGGATGGAAAACGCTGGAGATAGAGTGTGAGGAAAGCATGTCATTTATTCTGAGAACGGAGATTCTGCTTCACAATAAGCAAATCAAGATGAAAACAGCACAGTGGATGCATCTATATTCAATCTTAAACATAACTTCTAACATTAAATGAGCACAGCAACATTTTGAGACATCAGATCGCACACTGTGCATGTAAAGAAGAGGAAAGTGCTAGAATAACCCTGTATGCGTGATGGAGTGTGTGATGCTGCATGTGTGTGTGTTGTTAAGGTTTACAGTATGTGAGAGTGAGAGTGTTGAGCTTGTGTTTGGGTGATTAGTCTGGTTGGCCAGCGATAGAGAGAGTTGATCAATACTGCATCGATCGGAGCCGCGGAGCATCAGGGGGATTGAGAGAGAAAGAGGGGAAGGGGCTGCAGGTTGACTTTTAAAAATCCTTTGCTCTGGAGATGACAAATAATCCTTGGAATTGGAAGCAACATGAACACACTCGGATTTCCAGCTGAAGCCAGCCGAAGGGAGACACAGAAGCTGGTTTTCATATGTTCAGATGGTTTATAGAGACTTGTGAATGTTTCCACCATGATGCTACACTCTTAAAACAAACAACAACAACAAAAAAATGAACAAAAGCTGTCACTGGGGCAGTGCCAAAAGTCTTTAAATGGAACGTGAAAATTGAACACGGCCAGAATGTTCTTGTCTGCACATACAAAAGAAACAAGTTCAAAATTGACTCGTTGACATGGACAAACAGTGCGTGTTGACATGGTCAAATTTCACACGTTTTGTTTAAACATCACATACGTCATTGTGGATGTCTTATTTCAGAAAAGCAACCATTATAAAATTGATTGTTGTGTGTAGGCCTAATTACTGTAAATGATTTATTTCTTTGCAATGATGATTACTTTTCTGAAATGCAACCTCTGTAGGGCATAGCCTTCTAAATTGATTGCACTCTTGACGGACTAAATATGATTAAACACTAAAAAGTAAAAAATTGCACAGCGTTAGCAAGCATATGTTTGTAGTTGGTGTTTTGATATGAATTAGAGAAACGGTTGTATAACTCGGTTTGAAACAGTTCTTTTGTCAGGCTTAATCAAGGAGATGAAAGGAGACAGCTTTTGGCTTGTAAAGTATTTATCATTCAGTTGGATATAATCCTCCTCTTCATATAAATAAGATTTCATTCAGATTAATGAATGTCGCTACAGACGACAATAGTGTCATTATTTACTCAGTTCGAATCAACTCGAGTCAATGTTGATTCAGTTCAGTTCAATAACAGTGTTGATGTTGAATTTATGAATGGATAACAAAACACAGTTCCATTTACACCTTAATTGAATGTCACCGTCTCACATCAAACAACTATAAATGTGTTTTTTACACCTGGATTTTAATGTGGTCAAGAGCGATCTGATTGTGATTCGATCATTTAAAGCTTTAATGCCAAGTGTGATCTGTTATGTGATCTGTAATAAAGCAAAGAATGCACTTGAAAGAATTTGAATCTAATGTTTATTCAGAATCATTGTAAGACATTGGATTGTTGTTTTATTTTATATCATAAGTAATAAGACACATGCATTTTTATTTAGTCCTTAACGTTAGCATAACAGTCAAAGTGGCAAAATAATTCTTACTCAGAAGCTTTCAGACCTGTACTGCATGTAATTAATAGCAGAATTTAAAAAGCAGGATTTTCAAATGACTCGTTTACTGCAGTTTCTAACACGTATTTTGTCAAACATTAGTATTTTGTATACATTCTAATCATTATTGCTAATAACAATGAGATAAGACAAAGATCCTCTTGAAGTTTCAAATAAGTGAAAACATTTCCATTGTTATCAAAAGCAAAAATTCAGATATATTATAATAAAAAAGAAGTGATTACTTGCATTTAATGATTAGTAAAATACTTTTATGTTATAGAGTAGCTTTTATGACCCAACCCTAACAGTCTAGCATTTTCTTCAAAGGTTTTCTTGAACTAAACTTTTTTTCAGTCAATTTAGTTGCAAAATGGGACTTCATTTGTTTCATGAATAAATTTACAAACATACTGATGTCATATTTATGCTGCTGTTCACGGATTTTCATCATCTCAACTTTTTTTTTACTAATTTCCATTTCTGGGTCGTCCCCTTGAGGTCGATTTAGCTTTTTATTCATCTTACACCACTGATGCCACAGTTTGCCCTGACAAGGCAGAAATGATTCTTTTAATCTTGTCAGATCGTTTCCCTCTAGTAGCCTCATCATTTGTTGTGCTGCCTCCTTTCCTTTCTTGCAGTCATCATCTTCTTCCTCATCTACTCTGATGTCTGAGTGTTTGGACACGTCTTCAAGCCTGAACGTGGAAGCAGATTCTGAGAGACAATTTGCGATAGCTTTTCTGAGATCTTCAGACACCTCTGCGTCACCTCTGTCTTTCAAACCAATTTTATATTTTCCATTCCTCTGCTCAGTGAGAGCTCCTTTATCCTCAGGAAGAAGGCAAATCAGTGGCTTTGGGTCCTTGTAGAGGTTTTGGATTTTTGTCATTCTTTTGTCATTCCTGCTGAGCTGTGGTAAAATGACAACATTGACTGAGGCCATGTTAGTCATTATATCCAGCTGTTTCTCATGGTCTCCTGCATCACCGTGTAGATTACAGAAGGCAACACGGTTGGTGAATTTATCCTCATCTGTCCCAGAGGTGAGGTGCTGCCTGGGCAGTTCCTGTGGAAGAACGTGTGGTGTCTCTCATTGATCAGATTGTTGATCAGCTGAGACTTGGATGAAGACACGGAGCCAAATCTGAAGAATAACAGATTTGCAAAGACTGGCTGGGTTTGACTGATGGTTTCATTGTTGTTGTTTTTTATCTTCCAGCTCTGCTTAATTTCTCTAAATGTCCAGAGAGGAAACTCGATATGTCGTGTGAATGGATCAGGAACAAGCAGAGGCAGAGCATACTGACACTGGGACAGTTTAGTGACCATCAGCTGCTTCAGGAAACCATCAGCACAATGAAACACGGCCATCTGAACATCCATCGGGTGAATAGGATCTGTGTTGCTCTTACTTTCATCAGACAAAGAAGATCTTTCAAAAATGTCACTAAATGCATCAACATTTTCTGCAGATGATTGTATGGATTTTTGTTGATTTTCTTTGTGATGCTCACTGTTCCTTGTAACAGTGATACTTCTTACTTTATAGTTCATCATCAGTAGTTTCTGTAAAAACATGTGAACCAGTTCTTTCTCAGTGCAGGATCCATGGAACTGTAATGAATGTGCAGTTATCTGAAGAACATCTGAAGCTCTTAGTTTGTCGTTGAACTTGGCAACAAGTTGAAGTCTGTGAAAAAGTTCTTCTACTTTTGTTCCAAGGTCTTTGGCTGTTTTGGCCTGTAAAATAAGCATCACTGCTAATTAAATTCATTTTTCTAATAAGATTTTTTTCTGCAAACAGATTTGCAGGCACCATATAGCTTTTTCCATCAATCAGACATTATCAAGAACTTATACTTGTATTTTTTAAAACAGATGAAATTCATAGGTATAGCTGTGCAACTATATGGCCTGTACATTTTTGAATATACTCCACTTAAATTCTCTCATAACTGAATTATATAATGAGAATTTAGCAAATATTTTTGAATGACTCAACAGACAGAAACTTGAATGACTGCTGTTTTCAACACCTGCACCCTTTATCACTCTGAAACTTTTGTTGTGGTGGCAGTTACTGGCAGGAATAGAGCAATAGGGCATAAGCAATTCACAAATCTGGTTTTTGCTTTGTCATGAGTGTGGAATGATGTGAAAAGAAAGTTTAGCATAAGGCTGCAACAATTCAAAATGTGTACATTTTCCCACCAATCACGTTTATAGATTGATAGATAAATTGACACTAGTCTTTATTCATGGTGTTCTTGTAGCATGTCTAGAACATGGTGATTGCGAATGAAAAGGTTGTGAGTTTGATTCCCAGGGAAATAAATCTCCTGCAAATGGATCCCAAACCCATATAGCCAAGTGTTTCCAGTTATTCTGGTTTCTTTACACTTCACACAGCACTTACCCTCTGTCTTTCTTTTTCGCTTTCTCTCTCTCTTTTTTTTTGTGTGGTTGTGTTGTCCATGTTGTCTTCAACAATTCGGTTTGAAATTGTAAGAAAAAAAGAGAGCAAATGTTCATTCTACATAATCACTGCACAGAGTGGGTAGACTCTGTGTCGGTTAGTTTGTAACATATTTTATCTGAAATTTACTGAGCAATTCAAATGGCATTCTGAATACTACATGCCTCCTTTTATGAACCAAATTAATTGATGACAAAATCACAGCAAATAACATCATTCACCTAAACACCTGAGTTTCCTTAATTGATGTAGGAATATTAAAGTGTTATTGTTTTTGAGTTTTAATGGTTTAATTCTTTCCCATGTTGTTGTAATGCCAGAGTCATTTCAGTCTTTTCAAGCTTGGAATTGCTCTTCTTGCCTACTGGCTAAAAGTGTGAAACTTTGGGTATAGGCAGCAGAGAACCCACAGATTCAGAAGATTTCAGTTCTATCGTCGTTTAACATTCATGAAAACTATTAATTGAATTATAAACCAGATTTGTCATTATTCACATCAGTTTTAAAGACTTTTCTTAAAATTGCTCTTTTGCCTTGAATTTTTTTTATGTTAGCACACATGCATTTACATCATTCACAAAAATAACAATAATTTCTATTTTAAAAAATACAGTTATGAAGTAATGAAGGTCAAATCTGAGTAGGAAAGTGTCCTTTCTGTTTCACCTCTTCAACTTCAAATGAAACTTTTCAGCACCGTGTGCAGCTATTTATAAGTTGTGATGGGAAAATGTTTTACATTCCTCAAATTATTACACGTGGCAGCAAGAAAAAAAAACGTGTTCTTTTGTGAAAAAGTCTTCATTGAACTTTCTTTTTCATTTAAATAAAGGTTACAGCAGCAATTCCAGAAAAGTTGGGACATTTTGTAAAATGCAATAAAATCAAGAATCTGTGATTTTGTTAATTCTCCTTAAATTTTATTTAATTGACAAAAGATTTCCAAAGTTTTCACTGACCAACTTAAATGTATTTTGCAAATATAAATAAATTTTGATTTTGATGGCTGCAACACAATCCAAAAAAGTTGGGACAAAGGCAAAATAAAAGTGAAAGGTTATAGAATATCTATGTAAACTGTTTTGAAGCAGTCCACAGTAAGCAGGTGAATTGATAGTATCAGTCAGGGGATCATGTTTGGGTATAATAGGAGCATCTCTTTGTGCCAAATTTCATGAGAGAAGTGCCAAACAAAATTTTTTTTTAAATCTCACTTCTCAATGCAAAATCGCAAAGAATTGAGGTCTTTCAACAACTACCATACATAATATTGTAAAAAAGATTCATGGAATCCAGAGATGTCCATGTAGGGCAAGGCAGGACATCTCAGTTGAATGTGTGTGCACTTTGAGCCCTCAGATGACATTGCATAGTCATGCAATGTTAAATATAGTCACATGGGCCCAATAATTCTTAGAAAACTGCTGTCACTTAACACAGTCTTCTGCTGCATCAAGAAATGCAACTCAAATCTCTGTAACTCTAGGAGAAAGCTATACATCAATTCCATGCAACGATGCTGCCGGGTTCTCTGGGCCAGAGCTCATCTCAGATAGTCAAAAAGACAGTGGAAATGTGTGCTGTGCTCAGATGAGTCCACATTTCAACATGTTTCTGGGAAAAATGGACACTGAGTTCTCATTCCCAAAGACCAAAGGGATGTAACGTTTGGACCAATGAAACACAATTATTCATTAGATTTAACAAATTATTCAATAGACACCCCTCACCCAACAACCAAACTGGGTGCCGGGATGTCTGTGAACGTCCCCCAGGTCCCTGGTTACCATGGCAACCAAGACACCTCAGCCTCAGGCTTCGTGAATATTTAAAATGTAGGTATGATTTTAATGTTTTTATAATTTAATAATTTAATCCACTTTTAATGTTCTGATGATGTTCTTTTGACAAGTATTTGAATATCAGTGTTTTTACTTATTGTTTTTCCATCCCAGCAAGTCAGACAAGTTCTAAGGTATTAAAAGAATGAGGAAACTACTTACCTCAAAACTTTTTTTAGTCTTCTATTTATGTGTCTTTTGTGTTAGTGTCATTGTTTTGAAGTAGGCTGGTCACACTTCACCTTTGACTTCCATTCACACTATGCTGATGGTGAGAAAAATTATTTTCCAAGTTTGGTAATGTGTATTTATGCCTTTAACATTTTTGGACACCCTAAAAAACAAACAAACAAACAAACAAAACCTGCAAATAATGTGGTATCTACAGAAAAGTTTTTCCATTTATTAACAATCTTTTGGCATATAAAGGGATCTTTGAAATCAGTAAAGAATTAATAGGGTTATACAAAACCCCGGTAAAAAGTAAAGGAGTACAATGAATCCATTACTGTGCCTGCATATTTTGTGTTATAATACTTGTTTGCTTCTCAGATGAAGTCAGCCTGCAGCTTTCATAAATACATAACTAAGATTATTCAATTAACTCTTTTCATATTTATGACATTGTCTCCTGCCGCTGCCTGATAGAGTTCACACGACTGAAGTGTAAAGTAAATTTGATATTCCTAACATAGAAAGAAAGAGGTAACAAGTACAGGATTTTAAAAATTGTACTATATAATAATAATAATTATTATTATTATTATTATTATCATGTTTATTTGAAGTTTAAGTATTTATTGATATTTAACATTCATAATTGTATTAATCTGCTACAACTTTATTTGAGAGGGGCTTTGTGCATATTTAAAATGTAAGTGGTGTTTAATGTTTAACTAGAATTTAATTTAGAACATTTAAACCAGTTTCAATGTTTGTTTGTTTTTAGACAAGTATTTGCATATTGTCTCGGTTACGTATGCAACTCTCGTTACCTGAAGGATGGAACGGAGACGTCATTTCCGTAATGACCGATGAATTGGGATCTCGCTTAGAGAGACCAATCCAATTCGAGTGTAAACTAAACGAGCCAATGAATATTGGCATGTGATCATTGCATTCAGCTGCCGCTGATCACAGCGTGATTATAATTAGGCAGCAGGTGCAACGCATACTCAGGTTTTTGCTGAGGAGCCGAGCCGGTGACCCGGCCGCTCAGCGGTGGTACAGCAGCTGTGGCGACGGGACGTGACGTGACGTCTCCGTTCCCTCCTTCAGGGAACGAGGATTACATACGTAACAGAGACGTTCCCTTTCAGTCACTCTCGACGTCACGTCGGTAATGACCAACAAATTGGGATCCCTACCAAAGCACCATGGATGCTGCCCCTTCCAGTGTCCTGTGCGAGCCAACTGCACCCCCTTTTGGTGTAGGCCGGGGCTCACAACAAGAAGGCCAGTCACTGTTGTCGTAGCACTACCCACTCATTGAGATTGGATAACACTGGGAAACGTACCCGTTCCACTTGGAACACGAATGTTGCGGAAGCCCCTTCCTTCCCGAAGGAGGTTTCGGAAGCGCTTACACATATGAACAACCGTTTAGGTGCATATGGAAGATTAGAGGTGATTGTAACGCTCTTGGAACTGGCAGGAAGTCTGCCAGGGAAACAGGCTCTGAGGCTATACCGTGGACTTTACACACATATGGGATCCACTTAGGTCTCTACATATGGAACCCAGCCCTCTACCGGTTCTCACGGATTCATCGAGTGAGGGCCTGGCGCCAGACGTTCCGCAACGTCTGGCTGCCAAGGGGATGGAGGAGCTCGACAGGGTCTACAGTACAGAAACTCTGGAGCAGTTACAGCAAGCCGAAACTAACCGGGGCCTCTCAATGCTTCTACCCATTTGAGGTGAGAACACAGGATGATACCGGCTCTACACGAAGGCTATAGAATCTAGCGAACGTGTTGGGGGTCGCCCAGCCCGCAGCTCTACAAATATCTGCCAGCGAAGAGCCACGAGCCAGTGCTCAGGAGGATGCAACACCTCTAGTCGAGTGAGCTCGCAACCTGAGCGGGCAGGGCACACCCTGTGCTTGATAAGCCAGGGTGATGGCATCCACTATCCAGTGGGCCATCCTCTGCTTAGAGACGGCATTCCCCTTCTGCCGGCCTCCGTGACAGACAAAGAGCTGGTCTGAGGTCCTAAAGCATTGCGTCCGGTCTACGTAGCATCTCAAGGCTCGGACGGGACAAAGCAAAGTGCAATCTCACCACCTGATCCCTGAAGGGAGTAGTGGGAACTAGAGACCTGCACTCCCACGGGAGTACCACGGGACCTAACGCAACAGGGTGCGGCGCGGGACAACTTGATGGGCGAGTGCGGGTGCAGGCGGGAAGAGACTAGTGTGTGTGCAGGATTCTAGAGAATAAAATGATTCACGGGACTCCCGCAAAATAGAAATTATCTAAACATAAAGTGTCTAAAACATATACATTGTTATTTATCTGTTGCACAAAAGCAAAAAGAACAACTAATATTAACATTAAAATGATTGACATGCGCAAGCTAGGCATAGTTTCTATTTATAACACGTGTTTAAAGGGTTGAGCAGTGTAGCCAATCACAGACTCAGCTGTTGATTTCTGGAACGCAATGGCCAATCAGAGGTGATTAAGTTAGAATCTACTCACCACAGTGCTGAAATTGCGTACTCACACATCCTTTTATTTTAACACACAAAGTGTAGACAATGTGAAAGTTTCATTGTGCATATATTTGTGTTATAACAGAGCTTTATGAGATCGAGATTAACTGAGATGTCAGCTTTTAGTGATAATAAAGGAAGTGCACTGCTCGCATTCTGCCATGCCAAACCATGCACATAGCAGCCCATGCTTGCCTTTGTGTTAAAAATAACAGTGGTTTGTGAATGTCGATGCTTAGCCTAAATAACAAATATTTTTTATTGGGAGTGTTTATGCTGGGATGTTGTGGAGCTTAGGAGATGTTACAGAACCATTTAATGTAAATTTCTTCGATGTACTGAAAAAAATCTATATAGATTACTTTTATGCGGGCTTTTGCGGGTGGGAGCGGGACAAAACATGAATGTCGCGGGGGGGTCGCCCAGCCCGCAGCTCTACAAATATCTGCCAGCGAAGAGCCACGAGCCAGTGCTCAGGAGGATGCAACACCTCTAGTCGAGTGAGCTCGCAACCTGAGCGGGCAGGGCACACCCTGTGCTTGATAAGCCAGGGTGATGGCATCCACTATCCAGTGGGCCATCCTCTGCTTAGAGACGGCATTCCCCTTCTGCCGGCCTCCGTGACAGACAAAGAGCTGGTCTGAGGTCCTAAAGCATTGCGTCCGGTCTACGTAGCATCTCAAGGCTCGGACGGGACAAAGCAAAGTGCAATCTCACCACCTGATCCCTGAAGGGAGTAGTGGGAACTAGAGACCTGCACTCCCACGGGAGTACCACGGGACCTAACGCAACAGGGTGCGGCGCGGGACAACTTGATGGGCGAGTGCGGGTGCAGGCGGGAAGAGACTAGTGTGTGTGCAGGATTCTAGAGAATAAAATGATTCACGGGACTCCCGCAAAATAGAAATTATCTAAACATAAAGTGTCTAAAACATATACATTGTTATTTATCTGTTGCACAAAAGCAAAAAGAACAACTAATATTAACATTAAAATGATTGACATGCGCAAGCTAGGCATAGTTTCTATTTATAACACGTGTTTAAAGGGTTGAGCAGTGTAGCCAATCACAGACTCAGCTGTTGATTTCTGGAACGCAATGGCCAATCAGAGGTGATTAAGTTAGAATCTACTCACCACAGTGCTGAAATTGCGTACTCACACATCCTTTTATTTTAACACACAAAGTGTAGACAATGTGAAAGTTTCATTGTGCATATATTTGTGTTATAACAGAGCTTTATGAGATCGAGATTAACTGAGATGTCAGCTTTTAGTGATAATAAAGGAAGTGCACTGCTCGCATTCTGCCATGCCAAACCATGCACATAGCAGCCCATGCTTGCCTTTGTGTTAAAAATAACAGTGGTTTGTGAATGTCGATGCTTAGCCTAAATAACAAATATTTTTTATTGGGAGTGTTTATGCTGGGATGTTGTGGAGCTTAGGAGATGTTACAGAACCATTTAATGTAAATTTCTTCGATGTACTGAAAAAAATCTATATAGATTACTTTTATGCGGGCTTTTGCGGGTGGGAGCGGGACAAAACATGAATGTCGCGGGCGGGAGCGGGACCAGATAAGATATATTTCTGCTGGAGCGGGCGGGTGCGGGACAGAATCTTGCGGTAGCGGGACTGAAAAGTCCCGCGCAGGTCTCTAGTGGGAACCTTGGGCACATAGCAGTGCCGGGGCCTCAGGATTACCTGGGAGTCAGCCAGCCCAAACTCTAGGCACGAATCGTCGACCGAAAATGCAAGCAGGTCCCCTACCCTCTTAATGGAGGCCAGTGCAAGCAGGAGCAGAGTTTTCATTGACAGAATCTTTTGTTGTATTTGTTTTTAAGGGCTGTCATGGTTGAAAACCCAGCTTCACAAAGGTAGGTGGTGCTAAAGGGAATCAGCACCTTCATTGCAACTGTGTGACAGACTGGGTGTTCTTCTGCAATTTCAGACCAGAATGATTCCTATGGAACCTTACTGAAATGGGCTTTCAGGCTGGCATCCGAGGATATTTCTATAAGCTCTTCCAGAAGTCTTGATGGCAGAGTAGCTGGAAGCTTTGCTTCAGTGTTCTCAGTGAAGGGGTTTCTGATCCACAGAAAATCAGCTGCCTGCTCCTCAGTTAGAGCCGGGAAATAACTATCAAATTTCTCCAGGACCTTTGATAGATGCACTGTTATTTGACTTTGAATGATTTTAAAATTCAAGTGTCTGTCTGCAATAAATGCATGGGTGTGCTCAAACATGTCACTGATTCCGGAGGAGACACGGATTTTCCACATGTGTAGTTTTCTTTTGAAAGCCTCTACTCATTCATGCTGCACCACAGTGTTTATGTTTGCACCTTGCATTGCTCTGTTAAGCTTGTTAATTTCACCGAATATGTCTGAAAAGCAGCTGAGTTGAGCGAGCCATTTTTCATCATCCAAAAACTCTGCAAGGTCTGGTATGTTGTCCACAAGAAAGTCACGCAACTCCTCCCGCAGGCTGAACAGATGCATCAGCACCCGCCCTCTGGACAGCCACCTCACGTCAGTGTGCATCAGCAGGGTATGGTAATTAGCAAGGACTTTGGCACAGATAATGCACTGTGGCTGGGGCAGGGACTCTTTGCTACGAGAAAATGCAATAAAACCATAGTTCAGGTAACTATCTTGGTATTTCCTGCATTTCGTGTTCCAGTATTGCTAGCAATGCGACCCAAATTGGTGGGAGCTTCCTCACCTGGGTCCAGTATTATATGTAATATGATCATTCTCCTTAATGCTCACTGCTCAACACTTTTCAAAATATGACGAGCCCCCACAGAGCTCGCTGAGGCCCCCTTGTGGGCCGGAACCGCCCTGTTGGGAACGGATGCCATAAGGTGCCCCGTCTCTGAGTCAGTAGATCCTTCCTCAGAGGAATCTGCCAGGGGCTGTCACGAGGAGCATCAGTTCCGGGAACCAGGTCCAAGTGGGCCAATAAGGCGCCACGAGCAGGACCTGCTCTTCGTCCTCCTGATCTTGCACAATGTCTGTTTGCGAAGGCTCACTGGGGGAAACGCATACTTGCGAAGGCCCCACGGCCAGCTGTGTGCCAGTGCATCTGTGACAAGTGTTCCTTCGGTCAGGGAGTAAAACCACTGGCAGTGAGAAGTTCAAGGCAAGGCATACTGCCAGCAACTCTAGGCTATTGATGTGCCAGTGCAGTTGGGGGCCCGTCCAAACCCCTGACACTGCAAGCCTGTCGGACATGGCCACTCAGCTGGTGGTGGAGGCATCCGTGTGAACCACAGCATGCCTGGAGACCTGTTCTAGGTGCACTCCTGCCCGGAGAAATGCAAGGTCTGACCACGGGGTGAAGGTGTGACTTGGACCTGTTGAGTGCCGCGTTGCCACGCCCACCTCGGGACTCTGCCATGGAGCCAGTGTTGAAGAAGTCTCATATGAAGCAGCCCCAGTGGCGTGACTGCCGCTGCAGCTGCCATATGCCCCAGGAGCCTCTAAAACTGTTTCAGTGGGGCTACCGTCCTGCTCTTGAACATATTCAGGCAGTTCAACACTGACTGAGCACGTCCTTGCATGAGGTGTGCTAAACCGAATCCAACTGATCCTGAGACTGAGCTAGTATGCGTCGAGGTAGTTGAGAATGTGAACGCCCTGTTCTCTCAGGGGAACAAGGGCTGCCTCCGCAACTTTCGTGAAAGACACGGAGCGACAGAGACAGCCCGGAGGGCAGGACCTTGTACTGACATGCTCTTCCTCGAACGCGAACCGCAGCAATGGTCTGTGGTGTGGAAGGATCGACATATGAAAGTATGGAAGGGAAGTAAGCTGGAGGGACCGGCTCTATCGCATCCTTCACCAGTAGGACTGCAATCTCCGCACGCAAGATAGGAGCATCGACCGCCTTCACTGATGTGAAGCGGATGTCGCTGAGCTTGGGGGAACGCCGGGCGAACTGAATCGCATAGCCAAGTCTAATGATCCACAGGAGCCAGTGAGACGGTTTGGGTAGCCAGACAACCAGACACCGTACATGCTGGACCAGTGGGACCACCAACGTACTGTGACGACCCTGAGTCTTCTCCGGATCCTATTGAGCAGAGTGTAGCAGGCTCTAATTAGTCTTCCCCATGTTAATTGTTCATTAGTAGCATATATAAGGGTGTTATCTGTTAACTGAGAGGGGCACTCTGTGGGGATGGTTTCTCAGGAGTGGCTCTGATTCAACATGTAAGATCTTGTTGACTCTCTAACATTTGTTTCCCCTTTGCATTTCTTAGTTAAAGTTTTGTTATATTTTTTCTTTGATTTTCCTTATCCCAAGACTTACGTTTATTATCATTACTGACTGCTGTTGTATTAGTTTAATTCAATAAAACAATTTGCATTTATATCTTTTGCTGTTTGATCCCTCTTTTATGTTGCGGCTTTAAAACGTGCCGGTCGTAACACGTACCCACGGTGGGGCAGCTAGGGGGAACACAGGGACCCGACCCATGGGCAGACCGAAGAAGGGTCTGAGTGTGCAGTGCAACGCTTACCTGGTTCTACGGTTGGCAGAGGGTGTGTGAGTAGGGCCTTTGGATGATGCTCTCTCACCGCCCGCTGCTGCCTGCTGGCTAGAGAGGAGGATGAGTGTGGTCCAGTGTTGGCCCGTCCGCGATGCTCCATGCCCTCTTGGGTACCCAGAGACAGAGAAAACGTGTCGGATCGCCTCAGTCTGCTCCTGTGCAGCCGAGAACTGCTGGGCCATGTTCTCTACTGCGTCGCCGAAGATGCCTGTCTGGGACACAGGGACCTTGAGGAACCGAATTTTTCGGCGTCCCTCATGTCGACCAGACACAGCCAGAGGTGATGCTCCTGGACCACAAATGTGGACATCGCATGACCCAGAGAACTTGCAGTGACCTTCGCTACTCGGAGCGTGAGGTCAGTTGCGGTTCAGAGCTCTTTTAGAACTTCCGGATCGTGACCACCCTCATGCAGATTCCTCAGTGCTTTAGCCTGAAGAACCTGCAGTAACACCGTAGTGCGTAAGATGGAGGCAGCTTCTCCACAGGCCGCATAAGCATCATCGGACAGACCAGACGAGTACCTACAGACGCAGGAGGGGAGGCAAGGTTCACCCTGCCGGGTGAAGGGGGTATTAGGACACAACTGCATCGCAACCGAACCCTAGCTGCACCACCGTCGAGAGTGGTAAGGGAGGAGGAGTTAGCAGGTCTGTTTCTGGCAGAAAAAGGTGCCATCCACGACCTGGTAAACTCCTCATGCACCTCCGGGAAGAATGGCACGGGGCGGGGTGCTGAGAATCAGCACGGACCACCCTGAAGAACCATATGTCCAACCTTGAGGGCTCGGGACACGGTGGAGGTCTCTACTCGAGCCCTACTCTGATGGCGGCCCGGGAAAGCATAGCCGCCATTTCTGGATCCGATTCAGGCATTCCTACAGTCCCGGAGGGCAGCAGCGCAGCCAAATCTTCCTCTCCAGAAAGCTCCAGCGATGCAGCGATCAACATCCAGTCGTCGGGAGGAGCGCCAAAGGATACTGATGGTATGCTCCTTGTAGAGGGCCCAGCATGTTCCATTGGCAGCTCAACTGGTTCAACTGGTTAAATGCAAGATGAGCGATGGTCCCTCAAGGGTTGGTTCCCTGGAGGGTTTGCCACCACTGTAACCCTCAGACCACCCGTGCCTCCGCCCCTTTCGAGGTTACGGAGCCTGGCCCTCAACTCTGAGATGATCATCTTCCCGCAATGAGAACATGACTCATCCACAAACGCCACCTCAGCTTGCTTAATGCCCAGGCACGTGAGGCAGCAATCGCGACCATCACCCAGCTCCAGGTAACGACCGCATCCAGAAATGCACCGGTGATACGTTGTCTATAGCAAGACCCACATCGTTTATTTTCACAAAGATGCAACGTCGTCTTTAAAAAGACGCACCCGTGAATGCTCTTTTAGGGAAAAAAATCTCTTTTAGCTTGCTGAAGCGCACAGGGGAGATGGCCGCCTGTAACACAAACAGGGGGTAGTGCAGCCTGATGTGTGCAACCCACTCAACACTCAAAGAGTGCGCTGAACTTGTTCAGGCTTCTTCTCTCAGTAGAGTAGTCAGGAGCAAAACGATGTGATCACTCGGCTCCAAAGTGAAAAGCTGAGCATGCGTTGCACCTGCTGCCTAATTATACTCACGCTGCGATCAGCGGCAGCTCGATTCAATCATCACATGCCAATATGCATTGGCTCGTTTAGTTTACACTTGAAGCGGATTGGTCTCTCTAAGCGAGATCCCAATTCATCGGTCATTACCGACGTGACGTCGAGAGTGACCGACTGAAAGGGAACAGTGATTTACTTGCTGTTTTTCCATCCCAGCCAAGTTCTGAAGATATTTTCAAAAACGAGGAAACTACCACGAAACTATTTTTTTTTTACATTTCCTTTTTTTTTTGTTTAATAGTTTTTAACTCTCTTTTTGCATTCTAGTCAAGACTTTTTTTATCACCTTTTACACTGCAAATGTTACCGGTGCCATTGGAAATGAATATGTGGGATCACAAAAGAGAGCACATTTATAACTTTTTATTAACAAATGATTCAGTACACACTCTAAAAAATGCTGGGTTAAATACAACCCAGTGCTTGGTAAAATAGGGACAAACCCAGCAATTGGGCTGTTTTGACCCAGCGGTTGAGTTAAATGTTTAACCCAACCTTCTGGGTAGTAACCCAACTGCTGGGTCAAAACAACCCAATTGCTGGGTTTGTCCAAAGACGCCCGCAGGTGCTCATAGCCCAGTTCTGTAGAAATCATCTCCATGCTGGCATGTGTCTCGCTCGAGAAACCCCAGTCACCCATATCAATCTATACAGAACCACAGATGATCAAACTGCCTTTCTACCAGACACTGGACACCATTCTGCCACCTACACCTCTGGGTATGATACATATGTGGGAAATCTAGCTTTTAATCATGCATTCAGTTTTTATTTATGATGTCATATTAATTGGGACACTAAATAGCATAATAATTTTACTAATGCACAAATTCATTTGTCACACATCACGATTATGTAAGTGCACTGATAAGGTGATAACAAAAAGCTAAAAATATACCCTTTCCCTTATTAAAATGAGTTTGAACCTATGTTTTTTTATGTAGAACGTGTGTATGTGCATATATTTTCTCATGATTCAGTGCCAATGTATGGAGGAGCCTTGCAGAACTCAGATTTCTTTTTTCATCTCCGTGCAAGTCAACAAGCTCAGATCCAGAACAGCAAGTGAGTTTCTGTCACTCTTTATTTTTCATCAGAGCCTTAATTGACAGTGTTATTGATTGTTTGTTGTGAGTGATGTTGATATATAACAATATCACAATATAACTTTTTCATTTTCCTTCATGATTTTAAAAGCATGCTAGACAATCCTTTGCAACATATCTTAAAATTTAAATACATTTTTATTATTTCAGTAACCTTACATATGTGCATTTTTGTGGATGTCTGTTTATATTCGTCTGAAAGAATGACATCCATGCAATGCAAATTATAAATTAATGAAAAACTGAACCAAATGTGCGTTTAACCGTGTTTTTTTATTTCTTGAGATAAAATAAATGTTGACTCAAGTAAAGTATATAAAAACTATGCCAAACCCTAAACTTATTTTATTTCAGCTAGTGGGCAAGAAAATATTTCACATTTTCATTTAGTTTAACTTAATGTACTGAAATAACTAAAACTACAACTGAAATAAAAATGGGGGTAAAAAACAAAGACAAAATGATGCCAAAAACACAATAAAATGACAAAAAGCGCAACAAAATTAATAAAACCTAAAATAATTATGAAATTATAAAAAATTGAAAATATAAAAAAAACAAATTCAAATCATTAATAAAAACTATAATACTGTTTTAAACATGGCTTTCATAATTATTCACACCATATGTTCTGTAATGATAAACTTCAGTAAGTGAGTCATCTGAGCCGATTCAGTGAGGAAGTGAGTTGAATGTTCAGTTCATGATTCAAACTGGTGACTCTTGTGTTTGATTCACTCATTCACCAATCATTCGGACATGAATAAATACATACTTTGTCCTGTATTGTGTTAAACACACTGTCCTGAGAGTAAGTGATTTTAGCTTGTGTTCATAGGACATTTAGAAGTTTTTACTTAAAGGGGACCTATTATGCCCCTTTTTTACAAGATGTAAAATAAGTCTCTGATGTCCCCAGAGTGTATATGTAAAGTTTTAACTCAAAATACCCCACAGACAGTTTTTATAGCTTGTTAAAATTGCCACTTTTAGGGTATGAACCAAAGCGTGCCTTTTTTGTATGTCCCTTTAAATGCAAATGAGCTGGTTCCTGTCAGAAGAGGGCGGAGCTTCAAGAGCTCAAGCTCCTGCATACAAATAAACATTCCCCTATTAGTAGAAGCCTGTTATCTTTACAGAAAACGTACTCTGCTTAAAAATCAGACAAAAAACCCAACGCTCGTTTGGAGAGATTGTTCATGATTTATTGGTATTATTAAAAAAATAAGTGGGTGGATTTTTAACATTATAGGCTGGTTGTTTTCACACACTGCGGCCACACAACTGTGTTCAAACACCTTATAAAAGTGATATTTGCATAATAGGTCCCCTTTAATTAATTGACTCCTCCTTCTTTACTTCCTTCCATCAGGTCGTCTCAGTCTGGTCCAGCGTCTGTTCAAGTGGTGCTCAGGTGAAATTTTACTGTGGCTGTCCGAATACTTGAACATGTTTGTTTGAGAAATGAAATAAATCACACATTTGGCCCACATTCTGCTTGTTCAGAATGTTCAGAGAACATTTAAAAGTAACAAAATGATCAAATGGAATGTTTAAATGGAATGAAACATTTAAAAAAAACAGACCTTTTGAAATAATAGAACATTCAGAAATACCATTTTCATAGCTTAATAGGAACGTTAAAATAATTTTTTATTCTAGTTGTCTATAAACAGTCGAGGCATTGAAGTTCTGATGATGGCTGGTTTTAAACTGTTGTTGGTTACTTCATTATTTCTAAATGATTGTTTTGACATTGTTCATTAATTTAGCTTAATTTTGTGTCATTTTTACATCTTATTCCCAGTGTACCTGTACATCTGATAAAATAGGGACTGAACCTTCTCGTCCATGTCGTCCGATCGACCTCACGCCTGATTTGTAGGCCTACCCTACATTCACAAACCGATTATCAGTGGTGTGGGGAAACTTCGGCAAGGTATGTTCTAGTGGAGAAAACAATAGAAGCCCGTTTCTGTCACTGAATAAAAAATCTCACAATTCTGAGAAAAAAGTGTCAGAATTGCAAATTTATATATCTTACAAATCTGAGTTTTTAACTTGCAATTGCGAATTTATATCATGCAATTCTGACGTTATTTCTCACAATTAAAGGGAGTTTATATCTAGCCATTTTGACGTTATTTCTCACACTTGTGAGTTTATATCACAATTCTGAGAAAAAAAAGTCAATTATGAGTTGAGAACGTACAAATGCAAGAAAAAGGTCAGAGTTTATATCACACAATTCTGACTTTATAACTTTATATCTGGCAATTCTGAGAATAAAGTCAGAATTCTGAGATAAAAGGTTTGCAGGCTTTAAAGGCCACACTTCATGTGACCTGCCCAGTCGGTGGTTCTGTTAGGTTTCGATAAGACGCTCCAACGCTCCAGAACATCATAAGCTCGTGCCAGGCTTCGGCCTTGTCCTTTCCATTCATCAAGATCCTCTGACTCAAAACTGGTTCTTTTCATTGACCAACTTCAGCAAAGATCAACTGGAAACTTCAGATTACATCAAACCTCTCTTTCAGACAGATGAGACACGCAAGTATCAAACTTAGTCTTATTAATTAGGTATCATTTGCACCTTTTTACAAAGGTGTGTTTGAACTAAGAATCTGATGTTTCCCTCGGGCAGATCTGCTGAATATGCAAATGGTTCTATAACTTCATATTCTTATTTCTCTTCTCTTTACTGCGTTAAGCTTTTAACCCTTTCCTATACAAACTGTGTGTGTGTGTGTGTGTGTGTATGTGTATGTTAGACCAGTTTATGTGTTTATGTAGTATGTTAGACTAGTTTAAGTGTTTATGTAGTTAATAAAACCTTACTTGTATCACACTTGACGTAGTTCATTGTTTGCTCATAACTGGAGTCACTTAATCATGCAGATTTATGCTACAAGCTTTTGTAGAATTGTACAGTAAGAAAGTTATTTCCTTTAACCAGGAAATTAACGTTCTTAGAATTGACAAGACAGTTGACCCTGAGAGGTCAGCTAAATATCTACAGCGGATCTAAAATAATCATAATTAATTATAACTAGTTATGATTAATTATTCATATTTCCCATGAGCTGAGTCGCTACAA
>NW_015505635.1:395146-396805 GCF_001515645.1 Sinocyclocheilus grahami
CTTCAGATTACATCAAACCTCTCTTTCAGACAGATGAGACATGCAAGTATCAAACTTAGTCTTATTAATTGATACATTAGGTATCAGTCACACCTTTTTACCAAGGTGTGTTTGAACTAAGAATCTGACGTTTCCCTCAGGTGTAGATCTGCTGAATATGCAAATGGTTCTATAACTTCATATTCTTATTTCTCTTCTCTTTACTGCGTTAAGCTTTTAACCCTTTCCTATACAAACTGTGTGTGTGTGTGTGTGTATGTGTATGTTAGACTAGTTTAAGTGTTTATGTAGTTAATAAAACCTTACTTGAATCACACTTGACGTGGTTCATTGTTTGCTCATAACTGGAGTCACTTAATCATGCCGATTTATGCTACAAGCTTTTGTAGAATTGTACAGTAAGAAAGTTATTTCCTTTAACCAAGAAATTAACGTTCTTAGAATTGACAAGACAGTTGACCCTGAGAGGTCAGCTAAATATCTACAGCGGATCTAAATATTCATAATTAATTATAACTAGTTATGATTAATTATTCAAATTTCCCATGAGCTGATTCGTTACAATGTTTTCCTGGAAACAGACACAACAGAAAACTTTCTACTAAACTAAACTAGCAGTGAATCTGAATCTCTCAGAACCTGCAAATGAACGAGAAGAAGCCCAGGTGGACGTGTCCCGTGTGCCACAGATACGCTCCGTTTGATGAGCTGCGGATCGACAGCTAATCTCGCCTGCAGCCAACCATTCCCTGCTCTTTTACTGCTTTGCTTGCATATTTTATTTAGTAATATTGTGCAGAAGAAGTCAGTGTGACTATATACAGCTCTAATAATAATAAGACACTATATAGAGCTGTTACCAAGCAAATGAAATCACAAATGAAGCAACAAAACTCAACTTTGCACTGCAGAGGTGCATCTGAATTGGTACAATTACATCTGCATAAATGTAATGAGATTGATGTTTTCAAAATCTAATTTTGAATATAGAAATATGAAAAAATAAAATGATAAATATGAAGCTTTATCTGCCAGTCAGTGGCGGCGAATCACTTATTGAGTGAATCATTTATTCAAATGATTCGTTCAAAGGAGCTGATTGAGTCAGTAATGAAACACCACCATTGTCGGGGGTAACGCATTACAAGTAACGCAAGTTACGTAATCAGATTACTCTTTTCAAGTAACTAGTAAAGTAACGCATTACTTTTTAATTTACAAGAGAATATCTGAGTTACTTTTTCAAATAAGTAACGCAAGTTACTTTTTTTCCCAATTTATTGACTGACAGCTCTGGTGTTGCCATGGTGACAGAAATCAGAAGATGTTACTGTAGTTCTAAAATAAATATGAATATGCATTAATTCATCTCACTCACACACACACAAAAAACACAGATTCAGTATTCCTCAAAATGAATAAAAATAATGCAACTCAGAATATGACGCAAACCTGCAATAATTAAATGTAAACAACACAAATATGCTTTATGTATTTAATCCCGTTCTATAAACTAATGTCTTTGATTCTGACCTTCGATGATTCAGTTCAGCCGTACTAATAAACACTAATTACTCTAGACGAACATCTGTGTGTCTTTGTTTATTGCTGAAGTGTGTTGAAATTTCTTCTTCTGTATTCTACTGTACGGACGTAAAT
>NW_015505635.1:398972-408611 GCF_001515645.1 Sinocyclocheilus grahami
TAACGTAATTAGTTACTTTTTTATGGAGTAACACAATATTGTAACGCATTACTTTTAAAAGTAACTTTCCTCAACACTGATCACGACTGTGTTGCTCGGAAACAGTTCTGCTATTGATCTGTTTGGAACTATTTTCATAGGCAAAATAAGGAAAATAACTTTTGTTTCGATTTAAAATGTAAATTTAAAACACTGTGTATTTGTATAAAATAAATATCACGTTTGCAATCATGCACATATTTGTGAAACCAGCTCTCTCGCTCTTGTGATATTGCTATCATGTTATAATATAAAAAACAAGATCTCATGCAAGTACTTTTTTGCAGTCATATATTGCATTTTGTGGGCATTTGTAGCTATCAGTTTGGTGACACGATCTACCGTTAACAGTAACAAAAAAAATCTAATTAGAAATACTTTTGTGCTTGCATTTGAAGCAGGAATTTTTACACTCAATCACAGTAATGATGTTAACAAATAAATCAGACAATGCACATGGCAGTTTAGAGATGTCTGCAGTTTATATAATAAATCCTGAGATCAAGACAAGACTGAGACCTTCAAAAAATGGTCTCTTGTACTACAGCACTAGTTGTCACATCTCTTCTGCTGCAGTTGCTGTGTGAAGTTCTGTAGAAATGTGTTGAAGAGGTGGAGGAGATTGAATTAACAGATGTCTGACAGCAGCTGGAGAGCCGTGAGACACGACAAGAGCGACAAAAACAAAGAATCTGTTCAACATCAACAGGTCGGACACAGTAAGATCAGCTGCATTCATCTCCGTATTCTCATGACAGAGAGGAAGGATCTGATCTGATCTGATTTTCCTGTGCTAGATGTGAACTAAACCGGTGCGCAGCTTTATCATGGATCTGACTCCGTTTTCCTCCGACGATGAAGATTTCCACAAAGAAGAGACTGTTTCTACACATTGAGAAGACAAAAGTGTGCACTTTAGAAAATCTAGTTAAAACTACTAAACCCAAAAGACAAAAAACCCAGGTCCAAAACTATTAACTGAGCTTTAAGTATTTATTTTTTCTGGGGGGTTTTTTGTTTCTGTTTTAGATTTTAATAATTGTTAATATTACCTCTGACAGTAATTTAGAATCACATTTCCAAATGTTTTTGAGCTGAATGACAATCTGATGACTGATGTGAACCTGCTGTCATTCATTCATTGTGTTCTGCATGTGGTCAGATGTGTTGTGTGTGTCTAAATTTAGTTGAAACTTATTCAAAGCTATTTTAAAATTACTTTGACTGCACATTCTATGCATTATATTGTTGGTATGACTGAGCATTTATATTGATAAAGAATTTGCAGCTTGCTCGCAATGAGTCTGCAAAAAGAAATAATAAAATAGAAGTAAAGTTGCAGTAAATTAGGAAAATACACTTTTAAATTAAAATTAAAATGGAAAAATCAAAACTAATTCAAAATATAAAAAATTTAGTATTTCAAAGATACTAAAATAACATTGCTATTTAAACAATATATTTGTACCCCCTTAAAAGGTACCCATAATACCCCCTGTAAAATAAATAAAATAGAAATATAATAGAAAAACATATTCACCAGAATAAAATTACATAGAGTTGTGTTAAAAATAATAGCAGTCCAACATCAGTCAGTGTTTTTGGTGGAAATTATTACTATTACTATTATTTTAAATTTCACAATATTACTGCTTTTGCTGTATTTTGAATTAAAATAAGAAATGCAGGCTTGGTGAGCAGAAGAGTATTATTTAAAAACAAATCTTACTGTCCAAAAACTTTTGACTGGTAGTGTATTAAATCACAATTAGTGAAACAACAACAACGTGGTAGGTTGTTCAAAATTAAAATAGCAACATAAAATCTGCAATAATTAAATGTAAACAACACAAATATGCTTTATGTATTTAATCCCGTTCTATAAACTAATGTCTTTGATTCTGACCTTCGATGATTCAGTTCAGCCGTACTAATAAACACTAATTACTCTAGACGAACATCTGTGTGTCTTTGTTTATTGCTGAAGTGTTGGAGCTGAATGACAATCTGATGACTGATGTGAACCTGCTGTCATTCATTCATTGTGTTCTGCATGTGGTCAGATGTGTTGTGTGTGTCTAAATTTAGTTGAAACTTATTCAAAGCTATTTTAAAATTACTTTGTCTGCACATTCTATGCATTATATTGTTGGTATGACTGAGCATTTATATTGATAAAGAATTAGCAGCTTGCCTAAAAATAATAGTAAAATAAAAAATTATAAAATATAAGTAAAGTTGCAATAAATTAGGAAAATACACTTTTAAATTAAAATTAAAATGGAAAAATCAAAACTAATTCAAAATATAAAAAATTTAGTATTTCAAAGATACTAAAATAACATTGCTATTTAAACAATATATTTGTACCCCCTTAAAAGGTACCCATAATACCCCCTGTAAAATAAATAAAATAGAAATATAATAGAAAAACATATTCACCAGAATAAAATTACATAGAGTTGTGTTAAAAATAATAGCAGTCCAACATCAGTCAGTGTTTTTGGTGGAAATTATTACTATTACTATTATTTTAAATTTCACAATATTACTGCTTTTGCTGTATTTTGAATTAAAATAAGAAATGCAGGCTTGGTGAGCAGAAGAGTATTATTTAAAAACAAATCTTACTGTCCAAAAACTTTTGACTGGTAGTGTATTAAATCACAATTAGTGAAACAACAACAACGTGGTAGGTTGTTCAAAATTAAAATAGCAACATAAAATATTAATAAAATGCCAAATGAACTTTTAGCGAGCGTTCCTCTCTCATCTCGCGAGAGTTGGCGCGGGATCTGCGCTCTGATGTTTCCGGGAACCTGCGGAGAGCAGCTGGGCCGAAGTTCACCGCGTCCTCCTCATCCTCAGCCTCCTCTACCGGGGGATATTCCGCTCACCGGGACCGGCTTCACTCGCTACGGAGCTCGGGAACTCATTTACCCTTACATGAGAGAGACAGTGAGCGCTGACAGACGCTTTAAACCTCAGCAGACACTCGGACCGATGCTAGCAAGCTAACAGCATCCTCTCGCGCGGACCGGGAAATCAAAATAATGTCTTTATTTATTACTTCTAGTTCATTTATACTAGTTTTATAAAGTGAATGTGCTTTTTTCTCAGGCACACGTGTGGTGTCATGTGTGTTAGCGACAGTAGCACATGTTGTTTATAGGTTACAGGTGATTTTACGGTTTGTTGACAAGCTGTAAATCAGAGTTATTATACAGTAAAGCTCAGTCTGAGCTCGCCTTACATTAAAGGTCTCCTCAGCCTTTTCAAGCATCAGCCATGGCTCCGAAAAAGAGACCAGAGCCCATAGTTCTAACCGGATCCGGAGAGGCACAGACGACCTCTACATCCATCGATGCAGCTTCAGAGTAAGTGTGTAGTGCAGGAAAGAGAAGATTGTGTGCATGCCACTTGACATCTTTCTCTTGATGTAATCTCAGAGCGAATCTTGAGACCCTGCAGAAGAAGCTGGAAGAGCTGGATCTGGATGAGCAGCAGAAGAGGCGTCTGGCAGCTTTTCAGACGCAGAAAGCCAATCTGGGCGACCTGAAAGATGATGAATTCCAGCATATCTGTGAGCTGGGAGCTGGAAATGGAGGTGTGGTTAATAAAGTGTGCCACAAACCCTCTGGCCTCGTAATGGCCCGGAAGGTGAGTCGCCAACATTTTTCATTTGCCATTTTCAGTTTGACAGAAGGGTCATTCCGTGTCAACTCAACCAGAGGTCCCCGGCTCAAATTTTAGATTTTGCTAATATTTGTTCTGAAGAAAGATAGACTTGTATAGTGATGAAAGCCAAAATATTAAATGTCATGGATGAATATTTACTGAGTAATCCACTATTTTGTAGATGGGGTCAAAATTTTGGAGATTCAGAGTCACATTACAGGGGGGTACAAATGACTTCAGAAAGATGGCAGCATTTTCACAGAGATTAGTAGGTCTGTTAGTAAAATCTGTTGACTTAGGCAATCTTTGTTGCATTATGTGCCAATGGTGACCATTCAAAAATGGGGAAAGAGCACTTTTCAAATTGTTTCTCCAAAGTTTGCATGCCTGTAACTCAAGAAGTATTAAAGATATCTTAATGCCCTTTTAGATATTGGGTCTTAACAAACTTTCCTTTTGGCGTCTTTATTTTTAAGGCCCTATATGGTTCGGTTCCAGAGATATTGGGATTTCAATATGGCTCCAGGAGTAAATCGTTAAAATGTACACATTTTCAGTGGCCAAAAACCAAATGTGGGTCAGTTTGCAAAAATATAATGCTTTTCTTTTCTTTTAAAGAGGAATATCTGAAGAACAAATAATATTGAAACTAGATGTGTATCTTGTTTACTTCTGTCAGGACAACTGCATTGAACATACCTGTCTGAGTGCCATAAATATTCTTTTTCCAAAGTTTGCATGCCTGTAACTCAGAAAGTATTAAAGATATCGCAATATGATTTTAGATTCTAGTTGTTAATTAACTTTTCTTTTGGAATCTTACATTTCAAGGCCCTACATCGTTCAGTCCCAGAGATATGGGGTCTCAATGAGGCTCAATGTCCGCTATTTAGAAGAACTCTTAGTGGTAAGATCAAATGTTTTGTGAATACGGGCCCAGAAGTCCCTCTGAGATTTTAAGTAAATAATTTCATAATTTAACAACACTGACACATGCTTGTGGCTCTCTGATGTTGTTTAACAATGACATGATATTCAAGTAAAAACAATGATAATTCGTCAAACAATGTGTTTTTCCTTAATAAACATATACAAGGTGACATTTACAAGCAGAATAATTTAATTTATTAGAACACAAAAAAAGTACAGTGGGTGTTACCTCCGCTTCAAACTTAATTATGCAATTATTAATAGGCCAAATTTAAGGAAACATTTTAGAACCGTCTAAAACATGTATATACTGTACACTAAAAATTGTATGATCAATAAGTCATGACAACATTAACTTATCAATTTTCAACTAATTTAAATAAGTTATACAAGACATTTGTTGTACCAATTAAGAGGTTTAAGAACTTTTATGACATTAAATGTAATGAAATTGTTTTGTTTTAGACTTTTTAAGGGCCTGCTGGGACTTTTATTTGCACACATGCTTCTAAACGCATTGTACCGTTTTTACACATCTATTTTTGGTCACTAATATGAGGGCAATGCTTGCACTGTCAAGCCCCGTCTAAACTAAAAACTGAAATAAGTCTAGAATGTGCTAAAATAATTCAGTCAAATTCTGTCAGTATCTGTCAAAAATAATATGAGACTGTCTTTTCTTGTTCACAGATGTGAAACCTTCAAATATTCTGGTCAATTCCCGCGGGGAGATTAAACTGTGTGACTTTGGCGTGAGCGGGCAGCTCATCGACTCCATGGCCAACTCTTTTGTAGGAACGCGCTCGTACATGTCGGTATGTTTCCACTGGTGTTTTAGAGAGGATTAGATGTGACGATTGCAGGGATTAAAGTTCCGTCGCTACGACAGATTTCCATCAGTTCATAAAGACAGTCACTTGCTTCATTCCTTAATTTATTTGTACTACGGAGGTGGCACAGAAGTACACAAACGTGGCTTGTAGGTACATTTTCAGACGTTTAATGAGGCTCAGAGTAGAGGTCTACACGGGTCCAAAAATTCGTACCCGAACCCGAAGAGACCCGTAAATGTGCTACACTGAACCGACCCGGACCCGTCTCTTACTTTGAAAGTTGGACCCGGGCCCGTGCAGAACCGAGAAATGTCAAAAATATACTACCCGGAACTGACGCGGACCGTCAATTATTTGAAAGATGGACCCGAACTCGTCCATAAACAAGTTGCGAAAATTAAACGTTTTGTCTTACCTAATGTAAGAAGTCTTCTCCCTTGTACCTGACTGTGATGCACACAATGCTCCTTGCCAAGAAAGTTTGTAATCCACTCATTATTCCGGTTTCAAAAGTCCACTTGCTGTCACGGTGACGGATGACAAATGCGATGTTGCAGTTTTTGTATCTCGAGTCAACTTGCATAATAATCTAGACTGTTTGCCCATTTGGATTATAATAACGATTGCTCATCCCGTGCCATGGCTGCTGACGTTAGCTTTACTTATTTGCTATCATCTCTGTGATCACATCACTCATGAAGGTATCCATTATCACTGTGAGTGTGCATTAACTCCGCCCACCCTGCTTCTGATGACGTCGCTCGTGAGTTTTTTTTCTTCTTCCTTATTTCAAATTACCGACACTCACTTTTCTCATCCTAATTTTACAAGTTGAAAGTTACAAAACCCACTTGCTGTCACGGTGACGGATGACAAATGCGATGTTGCAGTTTTTGTATCTCGAGTCAACTTGCATAATAATCTAGACTGTTTGCCCATTTGGATTATAATAACGATTGCTCGTCCAGTGCCATGGCTGCTGACGTTAGCTTTACTTATTTGCTATCATCTCTGTGATCACATCACTCATGAAGGTATCCATTATCACTGTGAGTGTGCATTAACTCCGCCCACCCTGCTTCTGATGACGTCGCTCGTGAGTTTTTTTTCTTCTTCCTTATTTCAAATTACCGACACTCACTTTTCTCATCCTAATTTTACAAGTTGAAAGTTACAAAACAACACACGCACAGCACTGACTGACTCTGATAACGGCCGGGCGTTCTCCGAGTCCGATCGACTCGGGTATTACACACAATGTTAAACAGACCCAGGACCCGAAGTAATAGATTGGGACCCGACCCGGACCCGGCTGACCATTTAAAATATAGCCCCGAACCCGTACGGATCCCGAGCCCTCGGGTCTTGGGTCCTCCGTGTAGACCTCTAGCTCAGAGGTAGCATGAGTGCAATTAAATTCATGTGAAGATTAATGTTTTAAATATAAAATTTTTAATACAGAAATATGATTCAAATAACTGAAATGATACGCTAAAAATAAAACTAAATCCGCCAGCAGGTGGCGGCAAGTCATTGATTTTATCACTGAATCATTCATTCAATTGATTCGTTCCAACGGCTGAATCATTCAGGAACGAAGCAAGTGACTGTCTTTATTAACTGACGGAAATCCGTCGTAGCGACGGAACTTTAATCCCACCGATTGTGTTTAAGTATACGTTTGCTTGAATTCCTGTTATTTGCGTGTGTGTGCATTCATGCAGCCGGAGAGGTTGCAGGGCACTCATTACTCGGTGCAGTCAGACGTGTGGAGTATGGGTCTCTCTCTGGTGGAGCTGGCCATCGGCCGCTATCCCATTCCTCCACCCGATGCCAAGGAGCTGGAGGGCATCTTCGGCAGGCCAGTGATGGATGTTAGGGAGACAGAGACACACAGTACGTCTGCTCGACCCAGACCCCCCAGCAGACCCGTCAGCGGTGAGAAAGCCTTTCTTTATGGATGGCAGCAAGAGTCTTTGTGGACATTTTCTTATTTGGCTGTGATGGAATTTCTGTGCTACTACAGTCACCATGATGGAACTGCAAAAATGAGTTTTACACTACTGATCAAAGGTTTAAGATTTTTTTATAATGTTTTTTAAAGAAGTCTCTTCTGCTCACCAAGGTTGCATTTATTTGATGAAAAATACAGTAAAAATACTAATAATGTGAAATATTATTACAATTTAAAACCGCTGTTTTCTATGTGAATATCTGTTAAACTGTAATGTATTTCTGTGATGCGCAGCTGTATTTTCAGCATCATTACTCCAGTCTTCAGTGTCACATGATCTTCAGAAATCAGTATAATATGCTGATATATAAGAAACATTTCTGATTATCAATGTTGAACACAGTTGTGCTGATTAATATTTTTGTGGAAACTGTGATGCATTTTATTTTTCAGGATTCACAGATGAACAGAAAGTTCAGAAGAAAAGCATTTATTTGAAATAGAAATCTTGTTACATTATCAATGTCTTTACTGTCACTTTTGAGCAATTTAATGTTTCATTGATTAATAAAAGTATTTAAAACAATTTCAATGTTATACACCCCAAACTTTTAAATGGTAATACATCACAGTTTCCACAAAAATATTGTGCTGCACAGCTGTTTTCAACATTGATAATAATCAGAAATGTTTCTTGAGCAGTATATCAGCATATTATACTGATTTCTGAAGATCATGTGACACTGAAGACTGGAGGAATGATGCTGAAAATACAGCTTTGATCGCACAAATAAATTACAGTTTAACAGATATTCACATAGAAAACAGCTGTTTTAAATTCTAATAATATTTCACATTATTAGTATTTTTACTGTATTTTTGATCAAATAAATGCAGCTCTGCTGAGAGAAAAGACGTCTTTCAAAAACGTAAAAAAAACTTAATTCCAAACTTTTTACTGGTAGTGTAAATTCACAGCAATGAAAATTACTCGCATAATATTATGTTGAATGCCAGCAGGTGTCAGTATAAGGTCACGGATCACTGTAGTATCGGTTGTTTAGGAAGAACATAAAGTTACTCATTGCTCTGTTACCAGTAAACTGGTGTGACTCATAGAGCGTCCTGTTCTCTTTCAGGTCACGGGCCCGTCATGGCTATATTTGAGCTGCTGGATTATATAGTCAATGAGGTGAGAGTCTTTTCCTTTAATCACATGCTTAAGTTTCAGATTGAAAGCTTGGATACAATCTAATAAAAACTACTGTCCTGAAGCTGACGTCTGTGTGTCTAAACTAATAGAAGATTCAGGCTGAGCTGATGACAAATTTCAAAATAGTTTTGAATACATGAACGTCCAGAGTAATCAGGCAGTCATCATAGACTCGATATTAAGAAAAATGCAAGTATATAGAAATGCATAACGACTTTGAGTGTGTAGAGCACTAGTTTCCAGTGCAGGGCTCTTTAAGTCACTATTGATGTATAAGTGTGAATGAAGAATTTTATATGTGTGTTATCTATCAGCCGCCCCCTAAACTCCCTCATGGCGTCTTCACTCCTGATTTCCAGGACTTTGTGACCAAATGGTGAGTGTTGTTACTCAACAGGTGAAATACAGCACATCTTTGATGTGTCGTCACACGTAATTGAGATCTTGGGACATAATTTCAGCTGTTTTCTTTGCGTTTGTCTTCTAGTCTGATTAAAAACCCTGCAGACCGAGCGGACCTAAAGATGCTGATGGTGAGAGCACATTTCTTATGTTTTCATGCAAAACAATATAAAATCAAAATGGACTCTGTTTACTTTTATGATAAATGTGCTTGATCATACAGTGTCTTATTATTATTATTATTACAGAATGTAATATCAACCAACCATATCATGTCCCACTTTTCACAATCCAATCAAACCTGTTTAGATAATCTCAAGTCTTGCCGATTAAACAGAACATATAAAAATAACACCGAATTCAAAATATGAATTAAAACTGGAATAGCATCTCACTGGGCTGTTGTTGGAGTCAGACGCAATCTCTCTTTTCCAGAATCACACGTTTATTAAGCGCTCAGAGGTGGAGGAGGTGAACTTCGCTGGATGGTTGTGTAAAACGGTGGGGCTCAATCAGCCCAGCACACCCACCCAAACAGCTGAATGACACAAACACACACTCTCTCTCTCTCTCTCTCTCTCTCTCTCTCT
>NW_015505635.1:408800-427876 GCF_001515645.1 Sinocyclocheilus grahami
CTCTCTCTCTCTCACACACACACACACACACAACCCACGATTCCCCTACAGAATACAAACGTTTACAGCCTGTCTGATGGAACACCTGCAAAGCTGCTTATTTTACACTTTGACTTCAATATTCATGGGTGAATCTCATGGATCCAGTCAAGAACATGAACATTTGATGCTCAAAACAAAGAAACAAGAGATGCATGTATTTTGATGAAAGAAAATTAAGATCTTGCATCATGTGATCTTTGTCTTGCCAAAAAAGTGCATTTGCCCCCCCAAAAAAACAATGAAATATTATTAAATTATGAAGTAAAGTCCTGTATGGTAGTATTTGTTGTACTGCCTTTAATTGTTACATTATAATTTCATTACTAGTACTTGCAGTAGTATTTTGTACTGTAGTACGCAAAAGTACAGTTACTGTAATGTAATTCACCAACAAAAATAATTATGAAGAATGGCTGAAATTACAAAAATGAAGTTTTGGTTAATTGTCTTGAAAATGTCACAATGCACAAGCTTAAAGTCTGGTCTTTTTCATTCATTTTTCTTTTGATTTAGTTGTATGTTCATTCTTACGTTTCCCACAGACATCAACTACAGACAGTTGTTGCTTTAAAGACTCAATAAAGTGATTGTAGAGGGATGAACTGATTCTGGGTTGTTGTTGTTGTTTCAAATGGAAGTGAGAAGCAGTTGCGACTTAATATCAAATCTGGGCTATTTTAGTTTTACAAACACGTTTGGCATCACAATCTTTTTCAAAATAAAGACTGACATTTCATAGTCAGTAACTTAAAAACAAATCTTCATTGTTCCATGTATGTATAATGGCTCTGTTTATTGATAAATGTTTTATATATGTATTTTTTTTTTTATTTTATTATGTAATCTGATTCGTCATTTGTGACCCTGGACCACAAAACCAGTCATAATGGTCAATTTTTGGAAATTGGATAAATAATCGTTCCATTGATGTATGGTTTGTTATGATAGGACAATATTTGGCTGAGATGAAACTATTTGAAAATCTGGAATCTGAGGGTGCAAAAAAATCTAAATATTGAGAAAATCATCTTTAAAGTTGTTCAAATGAAGTTTTTAGCAATGCATATTACTAATCAAACATTAAGTTTTAATATATTTACAGTAGGAAATTTACTAAATATCTTCATGGAACATGATCTTTACTTAATATCCTAATGATTTTTGGCATAAAAGAGAAATGTATAATTGTGACCCATACAATGTATTGTTGGCTATTGCTACAAATATACCTGTGCTACTTATGACTGCTTTTGTGCTCCAGGGTCACATTTGGTCATTAATGATTGATGATGATGCTAGGGTGTTTGCTTAGCAGTTACTAAATAGCTTTTCTAGTGCTTTGCTTGTATTTGGTGTTCAAGACTGTCTGCAGCCTCGGGATTTCTGCTCTCTAGATACGACTTCAATGTAAGTGTGGGATTTTTCACCCGATTTGTCTGAAAAGTGCAGCGTTAATACTGATTCTTGAATGAGGAAGTCTAATAATTGTTTGTATTGATGTCCCTCAGAGAAAGTGTAGTGATTTCCTGATCCAGATCACACCGGTTCATCTTCAAAACCAGTTTATGGTAAGAGTTTGCCAAAGTGATTTTTTAGCCATGTTGCCCAAATTTGCACTCATGTTGGGATGTGACACCTGTGTCAGCCAGCAGGCGGCAGTATAGAGATATTTGACACAGTTAACCAGTAATTGAAGCCAAATGTCTAAATTTCACAAGGAACATTCAACTAAACAGATGTTAGTGATGCTGCATATCTCCAAATAATAGCATGCTTATTTACTTAGATTTTCAACATAATGTTTTCATGTTTTTGAGCCAACGCCCTGAACGTGAGTCAAGCATCAATAATGAATGAATATTTTGACTCCTGTATTTCAAAAATTGTCCATGGAATTTTCTAGTATGAATCTTTTATTGAGGTCTCTGGTTCATTCACACATGCATTTGTCCATTTTCTTAGAAGTCTTTGAAAACATATTTTTACATAATTCTTACTGTTGTAAGAATGTTTTCTTAAGAAGGAAGCCTACAGTGGGAGAATAGACAACATATTTTATTCAAAGAATATTTAATCTTAAAATTAAAATCTGCTGAAAATTCACTCATTCACGCATTGCATCAGTGTCTCAGCAATGGATGCTCTGCAGTGAATGGGTGCCGTCAGAATGAGAGTCCAAACAGCTGATAAAAACATCACAATAATCCACAGCACTCCAGTCCATCAGTGAACATCTGGAGAAGACAAAAGCTGGAACACATCCATCAAGATGTTTTTAATATGAGTCCATAATAACGCTTCCTCCAGTGAAAAAGTGCATCTCCTGTTGTCTCTCACATCAAAATCCAGCCACATATTTGTTTAGAGCTGTTTTGGCTTGTAAACGCTGCTTGATCTGTGGTACATTTTCAGTAGATGTTAATTTCCGGGTGAACTATTCCTTCAGTCACTATTAGATCTAGTGGTGTCTTGTAAACTAAGGTTAGATTTTTAGATATTTGTACTGGAAAACAAGACAGAAATACTGAGCAGTGCATGACTCATGAACTCATTATAACATGCGGTGTACTCTCACTATTACTAGCATCTGTGGCAAATCTGTGGGTGAAAGTGTGAAGGTTTTGGCCCGGTCAGGGATTTTTACTAGTGACCTGTGTATGGGGTCGTGATGGGGCGCGTCTTGTTTTCACACCGAATCGGGGTATTTGCCCCGCAGTCGGCATGTGAGAATAAAAAGACGGGGTGACTTTAAAGCCTCGCTCACTGCCGCAGTCAGGCGGCAAACTCTGCAGTCATTAATATGCAAAAATGCAAATGAGTGGGTAATTAAGAACAGGAGTTCCACAGAGGCTCTTTGATTGTTAATGAATTCTAATCTGCAAGAACGGGGGGATGGGCTGATGAAAACAGAATGAGGAGAGACACATGCACCCGTTATTCAAACCTCGCCGTTTTGTCCTCTGAATAAGGACTGTTGATCAAGACCAATATACAGACCAAACCAAATCATTTAAACTAAACTTGCCTTTTCTGAGGGAAATAATGCATGCAAAAAATAGTGTGACATTTAGAAAAATATCAACCAATCATGGTTCAGCATGCAAATATTATGATGTCGCTGCTGTAAGATTCTTTCGATGTGTGACATTGTTTTCAAATTTTAATCTAAAATCAAAACCAAGTCAATGGAGTTCATATCTCACAAATATTGACTTTTATAAAGATATAAACTTGCAGTTCTAAGAAAAAAAAAGTCAGAATTGTGAGTAGTTTTTTAACTTAGAATTGCAAGAATGAAAGTCAGAACTGCGAGATAAAAAGTTGCAATTACTTTTTAAAAATGTTTTATTTTGTGGTGGAAACAGAATTGCAAAATGCAAATTTAGAATTCAGAGGAAAAAAAAATCTCAATTACAAGAGAGAAGTCAGAATTGCGAGATATAACTACAATTCAGAAAAATGTGAATTGTGAGACGTAAATTTGAAATAAAAAATATAATAAAAATTTAAAGTGTTACATCTCACAGTTTTAGATATAAGAGATAAACTCATAATTGTGAGATGAAAAGTTGTTAAAAAATGTTATTTGGTGGGGAAAAAAGAAGACAGAAATGAAAATGAAATGTAAAGTCAGAATTCAGACCAAAACAAAATTATGAGATAAAAAGTCGCAATGACCTTTTTTAAATTCCGTGTCGGAAACAGCTTTCATATGAATAAGGTTCAGACCTTCCACATTATTTATTTAGTTGCTTAGATGCATTACTCCATAAATAATGATAAACGATGGCCTTCCCCTGAGGCCTTATTTGTGTTTGCGTGTTTGTTTTCTGCTGCCGTCTGACCCTCAGCGCCAGCGAGTGGGTTTAGGTGTTTTGGCAAAGCCTGAAACTGCAGCATATGTGCTGAAAAACCCAAACGATGTCATATTGCCATTTTGGCAAGCCGTGACTTCACATATGCAGAGAGAGATGGAGATGTTGTTTAGAGCTCCCCTGACGACTGCATCTCATCTCTCTCTCTCTCTCTCTCTCTCTCTCTCTCTCATGCATTCTTTCACTTGCATTAAGGACTCATGTAAGCAATGCACATTATTAGATGCAGGTGTTTATTTTCAGTCGTTGCATTGAATCAAAGGCAGGTAAACATTGCCAGTTTTTTAATCTGTAAGAAAACGGTCCACTTGATCACACGTGATCCTAATATAACAGTCAGTATGACATTATGATCTATCTTTATTCTAAAGAAATAACAGTCACAATGCATAGGGTGTTTGCTAAGTCTTCTGAGTGTTTTTTTAACATGTTGCGATGTGTTTTTAATTGTCTTAATTGTGGTTATTTACTGGCCCGTGTCAAACTCTTCATTGCTTCATTAATGTTTTCGCCTACAGCTTTTGGGCAGATGCCAGTGACAGTGGCAAAACTCACTCCTTATGATCGATTTGAGTCATGGTTTATGAGCATCACTGATGACAGAATATGGGAGGATTACTGTCGTGCCTAATCATTTAAAAAACAAAACCAGATTTATACATTTTATTAAGTATATGTGTAGTTCTTGAGCAATATTCGATCTAGAAGACACTACAGGCAAAGACAGTTTTTTCATGCACTGGTGAATTTTGAGATTTTGTTCTGTTTTGTTCAAAATACACTTTTAAGTGTTTATTTCATTGCACCTCATCTATTTGCATCTGTAGATTTCAATTTCAGTACATATATTTAAATATAAATATCTATATTTGTACTGAAGGGTTTGTTCATATATCATTCTCACTGATTTAAAAAATTGTATTCCTAAAAATTCTTTATTTTCTGTCTGTTGACAGTAGTTTCTTATTTATGAAGTAAAACAAGAAATCCAAAAACCTTTAATATGTCAACAAAATCAACGAATTGTGAATCTGGCTTTAATCAATATTCAGATTTCTGTTCTGGAAATGTATGCAAATGAGTGCATATTAAATAATGCCTCATTTGCAACATTTCTGAAAACTTGTAATATGAAAAGACTAAACCTAAAAAGGATCACACACTAACAGACTTTCAGGTCGTTCCGAACACAATGCAACAGACGTGTGACAAATCGGCTCAAAATAGCAAACATGTTTGAAACATGTCTGGATGAAATCAGAATCTAAAGCTAACAAATCAGATTTTCTGTGAAATGTCGACTCATTTCTGCAAACTTTCTGTGCAGTTCTCTTTGATGCATCCAGACTGCAAGTCAGAGCAAAATTCTGTGCAAAATGTGCATAGTGCGTTTAGTTTTCTTGTGCTCTTCTGCATGAAGCTCTTTGCTGCAGTCAGTAGCTGGTAGCTCTTTAATGGAGCTGATGAAGCTCTCTGCTCTGACACACACACACTTCCTCTCCTCATCAGACCGCAGCGTTGCACAGTAGCAGTGTGTCGAGCTGCAGGAGTGTGTTCTCAGGAAGCGTGTGTCGTGTACTGTAACCTGAGCGTGGGTGTTCAGACACACCGGGTCTCCCCAAAAACGACATCAAGGGAACCCCGGCGTACGGGACGGCTGACAAATGCTGAAAACCCAGCCTGAGGACACCGACATCTGCTCGGAGAATGACCGATCAATCTCTGCTTCTCGTTCTGTGTGTACTCTTGATAGCTGAGACTTTGAGATGCTGCACCAGACGACAACGACTCCTCAAAATCATGTGTGTTGTTTGAGGAGAGGAGTTCTGCTGCTTTACTAAGCATAAAACAGGTGAAGAAATCTCACAAGACCTCATCTGGAGACCAGAAGATCTCAGAGATGCAATGGTGCAGGGCCTGTAAAAAAAAAACTCTTGCAAACACCACAGCTGACAGGAAACATTCTGGCAAAGTTCTCTCAAAGTTATTATGAGCACAGGTTTTTCCAGTAACCTTAATAGAATATTTGTTCAAAGTGGAATTTAATGTGATTTATGCACTGTGCTTGGAACATTTTTTTTGACAGGAAACGTGCTCAGAACATGTTTTCTCAAAGTTGTAAACAAACTTTTTCTAATATTATTCATAGAATGTTGATTCAGAGTTATCTGGTCTCTAATGTTCTCAAAATGTTCTCAAACCTTTTTTTTCTAAAATGCTTTAGTTTGATGTTAATCTAAATGTTATTAATTTTAGAAAAGATTCATAAGTAGCAAAGCTGACAGGGAGCGTTCTCAGAACATTCTGGCAACGGTCTTCCAGTAACGTTAATAGAATGTTCGTTCAAAGTTATCATGTTAATAATGTTCTCAAAGCATTAGCACAAAAACGTTATTTATGCATTGTTCGTGGAACTTTTTTCGGAAACATCAGTTGTAAGCTCGTCTAACGTTTGTTACGATTTGTTTCGGAATGTTCAGAAAACGTTCAAATGTAACATTCCCATAATCTTAGAAAAATGATACAGTGGAATGTTGCCTTAACATCTGTTTTTTTTTTTTTTTACTGGACATTTTGAACTTTTAGAGAACATTCAGAACAAAAACATTTTTATAACTTAAAGTGAACATTAGCACAACGTTCTTAGAACGTATATTTGTTAGCTGGGCACCCAGGAGTTTTGCTCAGTTTCGTCAGGAAATGCAATTCATTTGTACCTTAAAAATCCCTCCCAACCTGTGGGACGAGGATGCATGCGATGTCTTGAGAAATATCTTCAAGTGTCAGAGGAAGTAGTACATGTGTGTGAACTAGAGCAAGAAAAAGCCCCTTTGAAGTTGTTTGTGTGGTGGTCTTGCTGCATGTGTGTGTGTGTGTGTGCGTGTACGCTGCTGTCCCTCTCAACTCTAGTTGTTTTTTCTTGAGAAACAAACCACGAGCCCAGAGACACGGCTGCCAGCGTATCGTCAAAGACGAGATTCACTAGAAGCAGGTGCAGAATCATCCCACAACATTAACACTGTCGGCTCTGATAAGAAACACACCTCGCCACACCTGAGCAATCACAATCCACTCCTTTTACTTCACACTTATACACAGGAACATGCCAGCTTAGGAAAGGGTTCTGAATGTCGTTTCATAAATAGTGCACTGCAAACAAGTGGAATGCATTGATACCGTGAGTGAAGCAGCCAGCGCTGGGCTCTCTCAGATGTGTTTAGGCAGTCGAGGGTTTGATCTGGGTCACATGAACACTGCTTTCCTGTTTGCAGTAAGTCTGGTTGAGGGTTTCAGGGTGGAAAGCCCACTACTGTGATATGACTCTGCAGTCTCAGGTGCACAGATACCTGTCAGTCAGCCTTCCTTTTAGCAAGATGATGTGTAATCACTGGCTTGAACTGAAGAATGACTCGCATTTGGGTTTAAAATACAATTCATATTGTGTGATATTAGTGATTTGACTATCAGATGAGAACAAAAAACTGAATTGAGCTGATTGGTTCATGATTAATGAACTTTGCAACATTTACACTATTGTTGAGCTGAGTAATGACACTATTATCGTCTGAAATTTTGCTCACCATCATTCCAGATTAGGATGAGTTTGTTTCTTCATCAGATTTGGAGAAATGTAGCATTGCATCAGTGTCTCAGCAATGGATGCTCTGCAGTGAATGGGTGCCGTCAGAATGAGAGCTGATAAAAACATCACAACAATCCACAAGTAATCCACACCACTCCAGTCCAGCTGCGTATTTATAAAAAAACAAATCCATCATTAAGAGTTTTTACCTACAATCTGAGTCCATAATCCATACTAACGCTTCCTCCAGTGAAAAAGTGCATCTGCTGTTGTCTCTCGCATCAAAATCCAGCCACATATGTGTTTAGAGCTGTTTAAACGCTGCTTGATCTGTGCAGATTTCTCTCCTGATTCAGACCCGAACACTTTTTCACTGGAGGAAGAGTTATTATGGATTCATATTTTAGTTAAAAACATCTTAATAATGAACGTCTTGGACTAGTGGACTGGATTATTGTGATTTTATCACTCAACTTTCAAAAAGTTCTACTAACCAATGTAAAAAAAAGTAGTCTGAACAAAGAATTTTTAGTAGGAGAAGGCAGTTTAATTTTTTGTGAACCGAACAAAAATACTCTTAACATGTCGCTAGCAAAAGTTGTTTTGTTAACTTTACTTGGATACTCAAGTATTTGTTCACAACACATCCAAATGTTCTCCCAACTTCTCAAATTGAGTCATCTGCACAATTTTACTTTGAACAATATTGCACAAGTTCCCAGCATGCATTGCAGCATTTTATTTGAATTATTATTAAAATATTGTCATCATATTTTAGTTAAAAACATCTTAATAATGAACGTCTTGGACTAGTGGACTGGATTATTGTGATTTTATCACTCAACTTTCGAAAAGTTCTACTAACCAATGTAAAAAAAAAGTAGTCTGAACAAAGAATTTTTAGTAGGAGAAGGCAGTTTAATTTTTTGTGAACCGAACAAAAATACTCTTAACATGTCGCTAGCAAAAGTTGTTTTGTTAACTTTACTTGGATACTCAAGTATTTGTTCACAACACATCCAAATGTTCTCCCAACTTCTCAAATTGAGTCATCTGCACAATTTTACTTTGAACAATATTGCACAAGTTCCCAGCATGCATTGCAGCATTTTATTTGAATTATTATTAAAATATTGTCATTGTTTTATATTTTACTGGGTTAATTTTTGCTGCTGCTGTTATCACTGTCAGTCAGCAGTCACTTGGATCAGAGTTCATATTTTTACTGATTTAACATTTGTTGATCCTCACCATGTTTGAGAATCATGCGCTGAGGTCTGTGCATCTCATTGCATCTTGTTTAATACATCTGTCTCTCAGCATAAATGTTTGCCTTTAGTTTTAAGAGGCAAATACTACCCATGTAGAAGGCTTTGAAAATATAAATCTAAAAGAAATAGGATTGTTAAAAAAGGATTAGCATTGCTAAATGTTAAAAAATCTTTGGTTGCTCTGACAGATCTTTTAACACTCAGTAGACTGACTTTTATTCATTAAATGAACTACAGTTTTTAAATTGTCGGTTGCTAGTTGAGTTTACGCAAGTTGAGTGCGATAGGTTGCCTTATTTGTTGAGTTAGGTCAACTTTTTTTTCTTTTCTTTACAGTGCAGCTGTTTGGACTCTCATTCTGACGGCACCCATTCACTGCAGAGCATCCATTGCTGAGACACTGATGCAATGCTACATTTCTCCAAATCTGATGAAGAAACAAACTCATCCTAATCTTGGATTTTGCACTCAAGAGAAAAATTTGATTTGTGAAATGTAGTTTTATTAAGGTCCTTCTCAATGACGTTCTTCTGTCAAGTGTGTTTATTATCTCAAGGATTGTGGAATTCCATTTTAATTGGTCATATTTTTGCAATCATCAGTCCATTCATGTCGTGCACAGCTGCCACGGTCCGTCTCCAGATATCAGCGGACCATCTCATCTTGTGTGTTTTGACCCTTATCTGTTGTAATGCTCAGCGTATCTCCTCTCTTGTGCGAGGTGCTGGTTGCCATGGTTTCGATGGTATTGGCGGATGCTTTCAGTTAGCTAATCCTGCTCGGTGCTCTCCAAACCCTGAGATGAATGCACTTGATGCCAGATGCAGCTGGCCCTGCATTCAGTCCTGCACATACACGGGCCCATTGACTCAATAGAGCAGCTAGTCAAGCGCGGACCGGGTCCGAGCCGCGGCGTCTGCTCATCTCAGCTGTGAGTATAAACATCAGCACTCATCACAGATGGGCAGGGATGTTATTTGAGGAGCGTGCTTGCTTTGGACAGCACATCATTTGAAATGTGAAACATAACATCTAACTGTTATAAGCTATTAAACTTCAGTGAATAATAATACAATGTGATAAACTGCTTAGCAGCTCTCTGGAAATGTTGCATGGGCAAACATCACTGGCATTTTCTTTAGAAAATATAAAAAATGTAGTTTAAAATAATACATTAATATGTTTTGACATGGTAAAATTCTACACATACAATTTTTTATCAAATAATTTATGGTTTAGTTATAGCTATTTTTTGCCTGTTTTAATCTGGTTTGAGTTTAAAAGGATTAATTTAGTTGAAAATAATACATTAATATGTTTAGACATGGTAAAATTCTACAAATAAAATGTTAAATATGGTTTAGATATAGAATTATACCATGTTTTGTATTTGTTTGATCTGGTTTAATGATTAATTTAGTTTAAAATAATACATTAATATGGTTTAATTGTAGAAATAAAATATAAATTCAATACATAAAAATAAATAATTTTGAAAAAGTGAATTTTTATGAGTAGCTATGAATTTACATATATGCATGTCGAATGTACAAATAAAGGCTTGATTTAGTTTAAAATAATACATGAATATGTTTAGCATGGTATCATTCTATAAATTAAATTATTAAAATAAAATAAACCATTTTGACTGAAAAAGTGATTTTGTTTGGGGGGGATCTGTGAACTGACATGCGTACAAGTTCATTTATCTGCTTAGATTTACATTGTTTTAATTTGGTTTGAGTTTAAAATGCTTAATTTAGTTTTGAAATAATACAGTAATCTATATACCATGGTATAATTCTATAAATAAAAATAATCAAATACATTCAATTATTGTGCTTATTTTGTAAATAATTTATTTTATATCCAGTAAGTTACCAAATGACTGAAACAAAGTATTGTGGACTGTCTGGTCACTGGTGAAGACAACATGATGAAAACGTTAGTAAACCCCCACGCAGGGTTAACTTCTCACACACAGCTCTATTCATTGTGGGGTTAAACTGATTGACATGCCTCTTTGAGCGTCCGTGCTTGTGTTCCGCTGACATGATGCTGCCGTCTCGTCTGCTGCTCCCAGAAATACAGCACTAAACCTCCACAATCACAGCTGACCTGCTGCATTTAAGCCGGAATGTTTAAAACTAGGTTTAATGTTGCTGGATGAGGAATGCGTAATGTAATCTTCACCGATTTGCAACATTATCTGCCATTTAGCTGGCAATATGAAGCATTCGCAACCCATTTTGCTTCTGTATTGTGACGTATTTATGAGCGAATCAGGATATCCAACGAGAAAAACAAAACCGAGAGAGGAACTAGATTTGATTGGATTGTGAAGTGTGTCTGTAAACAGAGGTTTGGCTCTCAATTCTGGCCTAGATTGATGTCAGCTGGAAAGCACTTCTTATTCCTTTTCAGAAATATTCCCAGCAAACAAAAACATGTTCTAAGAACATTCTGCTAATGTTCTGAAAACCGTATTTCTGCATGGTTTTTCTCTGTTATGCAAACGTTAAGGGAAATTGCATCGTCATGAGATGTTTTTTGAATGTTACTACTTGCTTAGAACATTCAAAAGTAGCATTTAAAAAAAATATTAGATGAACGTTTCAGAAAAACCATTATTAAGACCAGATAACTTTGAAGAAACGTTCACGAAAGAAGCGTTTGTTCATAACTTTGAGCGAGTCTTGCGATCTGAGCTGGATAATAGCTTATTTTTCTGTTACTGCGATTTCTTGGAAACAACAAAATACATGAAAACAGATGTTACACTTTGATGAAAGATTATGAAGAAAAACATTTTTGGTTGCGCTCTGATGATTCGTTCACAGTCAGACCATGAAACGAGAACGTAAACGGGGTGAATTTAGATTTTGTGTGTCAGTGTTTACCTGGACTCATTTTCATTTGTAAATGCCACAGTTTCACTGTCAACACCCGAGGACAGATATATCACACATATGAATCATCAGGCTGCTGTTTGTTCATATTAATCTCTCCACTGGTGTGGTTTCTGCACCGCTGTGACCTCAAAAAGCACCAGTTAAAGGGCCGAGGTGCAGCTTCTGTTTTCCCACCACAACACCAAATGTCGCGCTTCCTCCTCTTTAGTGCCCCCTGAAAGTCCTGTTCACACCTCCAGCCAGAAGCCATTTGCTTGGCTTCAGTTCTGATTATGGCTCATTCAGCTCTCCAAATCTAAGATGGATTTAGGAAGTGCTAACACTGCCTTTACACCAGCGTGCTGTTTTAACAAACCCAAGGTGAAAAAAGAAACGGGTTTATTGCTTTTGAAAGCATATCAATATGTCATGCGTTATCTCAAATAAGAGCCATTTTTGCCGTACGAGGGGATGTGGGATCAATAAATAGGTATAAACTCAAATTGTAGCTTACTGTATCATTTATCTTAACAGCCATTTCCAGTTTCTCAATAAAATAGTGTGGCGGCCCAGATATGTTGACAGAAATAAATCTGTAAATATATTTCCAAATATTCAAAAAAATATGATTTTACTAAAATATTTTTCAAATTATATTTACCTAAATATGCTTTCTACCATTATGTTTTCTGGCCATTTAAAAAAATATATATATTTAAAAATATATAAATATGCTTTAAAACCGCAAGATTGCAAATATGTTTTCTCTTGTGGTATGTGAAGGTTGAAACGAAATACATTTTAAATTTTAAAAAATGTATACATATTTCAACACATATTTAGCGTGTATTTAAAATATTTTTGGTTGATTTTTTTTTAGCAGTGTTATTTTATGTATTTTTACATAACATAGCATGGTTTTGAATGGTTACCATATTTATTCACACTCATATTTGCATGATGTTCCGATGAATATCATGGTACTGTGATACCTAAACAGCTTGGTAATACCAGGGTACTTTTGTCAGTGTGCTCTAGTTTTTTTTTTTGTGCCTAACTGTTATCATTCTGTAACATTTGAAATTGATCCGAAGATGTTTTGAAACGAATATGAGTTTTTGCAATCTGAACGTTTTGCGTAAAACAAAAAATGCACAGTATTCCATGGCTTCCTGTTGCCATTCTTTTAAAACCTGGGTAGGGTGTGCAGGGAAGAGAGGGTTGGCTTTAGTGTTACAAGTGTTTTCATTGGCCACCGAATGTGTCAATCAAACGCTCCTGGAACGCTATTGGCCAGTTCGGTAAGTCTATCGCTCCATTTCGCACTGTTTCAGTCCATCTGTCTTTAACGGTGCGTCGTCTCATTCCGCGCGTTAGTCTAGTGCGGCGCAATTTACAGCAAAATCCTACTCCTATTACGATAAAGTTAGATATACTGTTGCCCGCATTACTTCGCAGATTATTTGTGTTGGGTGTATGGTAAATATCAAAGTAATCGCGTAATAAACCCAGGCCTAGTTTTCTGGGCGTTTGAAATCGGACACCGCTATAACGTCTCCAGCGCGGAGGGATACACTGTTGGGGCTGACAATGTGGACGGTGCTAAAATGTCTCCTCGGAAAATGAGATGTTACATTTGTAGCGCTCTAAAGAATTAGAATAGAACTTTAGGCAGAGCTACATTTGAGCGCAGTTACATTGTAACAACTCTCGACGCGGACTGTTCGCGTTTCCAGAGAAATTGGACGCGTTTTGCGCCGTGAATTAGCGGGACCTGAGGCGCGGAGGGGGGGGGAATTTGTCCCCCAACTTTTCTGTTTTTCCTCTCGGGCTGAAGCGCGTTTCTCTCCCGCTGGATGCCGCGCGCTTGACGCGAGAACCGGTGAGTATTTACCGCGTTTATCGGGGTTTACACGCGTAAACGTGCATGTTTTTGACTTTTACGCAGCTGGTGTGATTAATGAACTTTTGTTGCACGGGCAAATGTGTGTGAAGTGTTTTGTCTCTGAGCTTGTGTGTGTGTGCGGGGTTCGAGTCCAGAGGAAACGGCTTCTTTGTTCAATAATTGGCAACAATGTCAAGTTTAAAACCCCCTGTATAGCTCCTTTTTTACCACAGTAACTGTGTGTTTACAACTTTACAGAACATCTGCTGCCTCTTTCGCGTGCATATTTGCTGCAATTCGGGTATTTAAAGTTTTTAATGGTTATAACAGATAAAAGTTCACATGAAGTCATCTGTGAAGTACAGTTGAAGCATTTTACACGAGTTGTGTTTGGAGTTTCCTGCTAATTGCAGTTCTTCTAGTGGCCTGGTCTGCTTATTTGACTTTTCTTGGGAAATAACTTTTCCTTTTTCACTTTTGGGAATGGCTTGCCCATCTTTTCCTGTCTGGGGAGCTTGTGGAGGTGTTTACACGCTCTTATTATCTCTATTCTCCCATATGGAGTGTTTCTTGTCGTTGTTGTGACGGCTTCTTTGTTCAATAATTGGCAACAATGTCAAGTTTAAAACCCCCTGTATAGCTCCTTTTTACCACAGTAACTGTGTGTTTACAACTTTACAGAACATCTGCTGCCTCTTTCGCGTGCATATTTGCTGCAATTCGGGTATTTAAAGTTTTTAATGGTTATAACAGATAAAAGTTCACATGAAGTCATCTGTGAAGTACAGTTGAAGCATTTTACACGAGTTGTGTTTGGAGTTTCCTGCTAATTGCAGTTCTTCTAGTGGCCTGGTCTGCTTATTTGACTTTTCTTGGGAAATAACTTTTCCTTTTTCACTTTTGGGAATGGCTTGCCCATCTTTTCCTGTCTGGGGAGCTTGTGGAGGTGTTTACATGCTCTTATTATCTCTATTCTCCCATATGGAGTGTTTCTTGTCGTTGTTGTGTAGTTTTCAAACTTTGTGTCGAGGGCCGTGTGTTTCTTTGTGTTGGAGAGGTTGGGGGTGGGGGGTGGGGGGGTCTAGGGTGAACGTGGCCTGAAGTCTTCATGTGTTTCGGCCTGTTGCTGATCATGCTTGTGTTGAGTCCTATGGGTTATTTTCACCTTTTGGGTGTTGGATCTATAATGCTGCATTTGCACGTGTTGTAGAAGCTTGAAGCTAAGAAGTACTATGGTAACACCATGGTGCAGGGATATCACATGGAGCTTATATATATATATATGTGTGTGTGTGTGTGTGTGTGTGTATATACATGTATATATGTGTTCATCATGTTGGGTGTTGGATCTATAATGCTGCATTTGCACGTGTTGTAGAAGCTTGAAGCTAAGAAGTACTATGGTAACACCATGGTGCAGGGATATCACATGGAGCTTATATATATGTATATATGTGTGTGTGTGTGTGTGTGTGTGTATATACATGTATATATGTGTTCATCATGTGGTGTTTGCACTGTGTTCTTTAAAGCTATTGCATGTATTTTCATGCTACAAGTAAACAAATCAATAGAAATGTCATGACAAATGTCCAAAATGACTCCTAATGATGGTCATACACTGGTGCCATGTAACATAAATGTCAAAAACATCTATTCATGCTAAAATACATGCACAAAAACATTATTTTACCCACTGTTTTGAAATTTATAGCCATGGTATTTACACTGTATTTTCCAAAATGGTGTAGTACTTTGGGATTTTATGCCCAATGTTGTTTGCCCTCAATGGTATTTCCATTGCAGACGCTACTGTTCAAGCATTTAGGTAAAATCAGGTATTTTTTAAAGGAATAATACTTTTCATCAAGGATGCATCAATAGTGACAGTAAAGACATTTATAATGTTACAAAATAGTCAACTTCTAATAAATGCATATACAGCTGTGAATCCTGAAAAGTGAAGTGTATCACATTTATTACAAAAATATTGGGCAGCACAATTGTTTTCAACTTTGATGATAATCAGAAATGTAGCAAATTAGCATATTATAAGGATTTCTGAAGATCATGTGACACTGAAGACTGGAGTAATGATGCTGAAAATTCAGCTTTGATCACAAAAATAAATTACATTTTACGTTCACGTATAAAAAAAATTATTTGAAATTGTAATATTTCACAATTGTACTGATTTTACTATGTTTTTGAACAAATAAATGGAGCCTTGGTGAGGCTGCATTTAAAAACATCACAGTATAATCATGCTACTTGCTCAAAACCATGGTATTTCCATGCTACATGCCCCAAGCACTTTTTGATATTCTTTTGTCAGTGTAAACTGTGCATCCCAAAAGTGAAAGTAAAGCCATTATTGTGTTGGCTTCATTGCAGCATTTGTGATCTTTAATATTTCACAATCATCTACCTGTTGAGGTGCTGATTATGATTCCAGTGAAGGTGTTGTTGGAGCAGTACTGATGACAAAAGTATTTTTGGTTAAGGCTTCTCACTTTTCTTGTGTCTGTGTAATGCAGTGCTGATGTTTAATGAGTTGCTTCACGAATTAAGGAAAAGTGTAAAATCGCAGTGCTTTGTTTGGTTCTGCGTGACGTGACATTTGTCTTCTGAAAGCTGCGGATTGAAAAGCATAGAAATTAAAACAATGTTCTATATAAGAGCTTGCATTCCTATTATCTATAAAAAAGTGTTCCATGTATAGACATAAACTTGATATTTCACGCTATGGAAATGTTACACATGCATTGTTTGATTCCAGGAATCATGGTTATTTCTTGTACAACTAACTAGTTCCCATACTCTAGGAGTGGGTGGTTTTTTCTCGAGCGCTGGACTGGAGACTCGCTGGTGGTCTCGTTTGGTGGTTAACCGAGTTCAGATGTGGTGCATTCTGGGAAAACACTCTTACAGCAGGTCTGTGATGTAGAGTAGTTCTTCAGATGCAAGCGGCAGTCGGATTATTTTGGATCATATGCATTCACGTCAGATTTGATTACTAGGCCCAGAGTTCATAGATGATCTGAAAGCATGCTTGTCCATTATGCATCTCATTCCCTGCAGGATCATAAACCTGTTTGAGCTGAAAGAGACGTCGAGCGAGAGAAGCAGATCAAGAACACACAGGATCAGGATGGCAACAGCGGGGACCGACATGGAGCTGAACGACCTGCTGGATTTCAGTGTTGTAAGTCAAAGAGACTCTTCTGCTGGTTTTAATAACAGATGTTTATGGATAGTTGACATCAAATGTCAAGCAGTGTGACATGCAATAAACTGTGCTGTGTTGTGACTGTGTTGTATGGTAGTCATAACTAAAGGCCGTTGTTAGGCCACACATGGCTTTTATTATATTGTACCGTTTTTACTTTTATATATAATTTATAGTTATAGACACAAAATATCTAATATAAAAATAATGTATATGCAAATATATGTATATATTAATGTTTTTGTGTGTGAACATATATACGTGTGTTACTAAGATACTATTATAGTTTTTGTTAATATTTTGAAAAGAGATTTTATACTTTTTAAAAATTTATATATCCAATTTGAATTTTCGTTAAAGTTTGGGTAATTTTTATTTTTTGTCGATTTTGTCTATATGACCATTTATTATTTTTCCAGTTTTTTAGTATATGTTAAACTAAATGAAAATTAGATATTGCCTTGCATTTTTTCATTTTTTTTTAATTCCGTTAACATTTTTGTTTCAAGTGTATTTTTTTTATGTTTTGGTTTTGAATAACCATAATACCCCTAATGTAACTTTCCTTAATTTGTTAGTTTATTAATTGGTTTACTTAATAGATTTAGTATGAACACTTATAATTAAATTATAACAATACAATTTTAAAATGATCATTTAAAAACTCTTTAATTAAACAATTTAATTTACACTTAATTTTAACCTGGAAAAAAAATCATATAAAACATAAATAATTAAACAATGAAAAATTAAATGTAATTAAAAATGTTATTTGTCAACTATTACTGATGCATAAGATATGTAATACACGGTTTTTTTTTTTTGAAGCAATGGTGTGTATTTTCTCTGCTTATTTTTTTTCTCTCTTTGGTAGATGTTTCCTCATCCGATGTCAAACGGGAAGAACCGAGGCCCTACTTTACCCAGCAGTCAGTATGGTAGGCAATTTAAATTCGCTCACTTTGACTTTTATTACTACTCTGGTTATAGAAACGACCGATTCAGGATACAGAGAAAATTATATAATCTGCAGATGGCTTTCACACTTTTGGAAAATGGATTTTAACATGGTAAATCCCACATGCAGAACTTTCTTGTGCTGCACACGTGTCGATGTCGTTAGAGTCTGAGTGTTTGCGAAGCCTGTTTGATCCTCGTCATTCTGATCCGTCCTGCTCTCGCTGTTTCATGTTCTCAGCTGTCGACCCTCCATCACGGGGGAAGAGGGGATGATGGGAAATGATAGTTGTCCTCTCACCCCTGCGAACAATGTCAACAAACATTAAAACAACACGCAAAACAGCCCCCCCGCTAACTGCACCGTCTCACCCAAACGGAGTCTCTCTTCGTTAGAGATTGCATTCTTTTTTGATTGAAATCAAGAGGTTTTTGGTTGAATCTCCCAAAACTGAATATGTTCGGGTGACTTTTAACCATTTACAGTTTAACTAAATCAAACTTTAATTCAGAAGGAAGCAGTGTTAATTTCGTTGACGAATACTTTACGTCCTAATTTTCGTCAACAACATTTTTTTCACTGACGACGACGATAACGAACTAAAACTCTTTTTGAATGACAAAAACGATGACGTAAATCTATTGACATTTTCATCAACGAATAAAAACAAGACGAAAATTTTAGGAAGGAATGAGATTCATTCAGAAGGAATCTGCTGCGTTGTTCGGAGGTTAGATGCGTACATATGAACCTGGCGGGACATAAGCTAACATACACTTGCTGCACGTCGCATAAAACGTTCAAAAATGTCAATATGTGGGAGTAATCAACAAATAAAAACGAGACGAAAATTTTAGGAAGGAATGAGATTCATTCAGAAGGAATCTGCTGCGTTGTTCGGAGGTTAGATGCGTACATATGAACCTGGCGGGACATAAGCTAACATACACTTGCTGCACGTCGCATAAAACGTTCAAAAATGTCAATATGTGGGAGTAAGAGAAGAGCAGACATATGAATAAATCTGAGGACGCAAGAGAGAGAACTCAATCCGGTCCGGTTTTCTGAGCGCAGACACTGAAGCATAATGTTACACACACAGAAAGCGCCTCTCACAGCGCATGAGTACTCTTTCACATCACATGAACGGAGAATTACACACAAAATGATGTTGAATTGTCCGTTTTGATGAGTATTCACGTAAACACAGTTGATTACGTCTTAAGTGAACGTAAACAGTAGGGAGAACGTATATCAGAACATTGCATCCATTGCAGCTGTGCATTTGGTTTTAAAGGGACAGCAGCATAATTTAGTTGCTATTGTCCGAGTCATTGATGTT
>NW_015505635.1:429228-442101 GCF_001515645.1 Sinocyclocheilus grahami
ATGTTCTTGTTCTTTATGAGAAGTGGTTTTATTTCATTTTAACATAAAGGCATGTTGTGTGTCACCGCAGTTAAATCGGTGTCTATCATGATAAAACCTTAATATCAAACCTATATAATGAGTTTGGAAATTTTAGAGAAATGCTTAATAAATGCACTGTAACTAAACCCATTAGATTTTAGCCGACTAAATTTACTGTAGATTTAGTCGACTAAAACTAAAAACAATTCGAATGACTAAAACTAAATCAAAATTTGCTGTCAAAATTAACACTGGAAGGAAGGCTGTTTTATTTTGCAGTGTCACCGAGATCTACTATTGATCACAGAACCGTGCTTCAGTTAAAGATTTCATTTCGATTTATCACGCAGCATTATACAGTAATCAACATTTGAAGTGGATCAAAAAAATCATCAGAGTTGTCCTAAGACAAGAACGGGTATTGTTTTGGACAACTTTGATGAAAGGTTTTGATCCACTTCAAGTGTGTATATAATTATATATAATATATAATTTTGTATTAATCTAAAACCGAAGCATTAGCCCGTGATGCTATATTTTCCTGCTAGTGGTAAACTGTATGGCTGGGTAAAAAATATCGATATCTCGATATTAATCGATTCTCTTTTTTACGGAATGATATCGATTCTTAAATCCCAAGAATAGATTAGTCTAGCCTGTTTTCAGTTAATGGATGGAACATTGAAGGGCACTTCCCATCCAATAAATCGCAATAAGCATTGTGCTTTGGTACTTTTAATATAAAACCGTCTCAGATTTTAAATTCTGTCCATTGTATTGCAATATTAGAACAATAAATGCTGTTTTGGCGCTGTTTAATGTGGAGTGACAGATCGCTGTAGCGCCTCAGATCAACAGACGTGAACTGATCATCTCCTCCACATTAATACCAGCTTCAGCACAAAATAAACATGACTAAACATCCGAAGGTTAGTTAAAAGAAAGAGTGCCGTATCCGGTCTCATGTAATCGCTCAATCAGTGTTTCAGCCGCGCAAAGACGTCAATATAACGGCTTGTACACAATGTCACGTAACATATCACGTAAAACATATTCAGTGTCCATAAACTCATTAGTTAGAAAATAAACTGTAGAGAGGGGCATTTTGTTAAATATATGCACAATATAACATTCTTTATAAATTGTACTGTTCTTCAATGTTTAATTTATGTTTGAATAAATCCATCAAGTTTTTATGACAGCCACCATTATGTTTATAAATTTTTTAACGAATTGAAGTAAAAATATGTAATTGTAACTTTATTTTTAAATCTTCATTAAGCGTAATTTTAACAAATCAGTCAATTGTAACCTTCAATATTATGTAATGTAGCACCAACTGACTCTCAGGTATATTTTACAGCATTAGTTGAGAGATTTTTTTCCTTGAGAAAATTTGGCAAGTACTGTACCTGATATATATCCAAAATAATCGACATTGAATCGAAGCGAATTGGTAATCGAATCGAATCGAAAGCTTGTGAATGAGAATCGAATCGTGAAATTTGTGTCAAAACCCAGCCCTAGTAAACTGTATAACATAGAATTTTTCAATGAATAAATTAAAAGTAGGGCTTAATCAATTCGCTATATGGACAAGTGTCTGTAAATATTAAACTGCAAAAAGTATTTTATTGTGACGTCTCAGTCTTCATGACAACCTGCCAAAATAAAAGTTCAGTTTAACTTGAAGAATTTGTGACACATTACTGTGAATTGTGAAATATTACTGTTGTGCAGTTGAATATACACTTCAAAGTAGACATAATAATATAAAATAAAATGTAAACTATTTAAGGAGTATTGCACAATTTTTCGTCCATGTTTTAACTTTAAAAGTAAACCTCTATTCTACAGCACAACTGTCACCAAAAATATAAAATTTATTTTTATATTATCATGCCATTAAAGTTTAAAACATTAAAATGTTTTATGCCTTTTATCACTGTTTTTCATAATAAATTTGTATTAAATCATAAATCCATAAAAATAAAAACAGACAACACTTTCTGAAATTTTTTGAAAAATAAAACATTTCCTAGGGTCTGTATTGTTAAAAATAATAATAAATTATTAAATTGTTACAATTTTATGAAGTGATTAAACACTTTTTGATTATTAAAATTTATTAAACCATTAAAACGGAATCCAGAAAAGTTAAAATGGTAAAAAAATAAAATACATTTGGGAAAAATAATAAACTTGATTTCATAGGGCCCTAAAATTAATTCTTTTGAAACTTTTAATGGTTCTTAAACTGTATACATTTTATGATTTCAGTTAATTAGACATGCTTTTTGATTGCTAAAATTGAATTAAACCATTAAATTAAAAAAGTTGGACAAATTAAAATGTGAAAAACCTGAATTTGGGAAATAAAATGATTATTTTTCCTATTCTTGTCAGTGAAAGTCAATGGTGTCCAATGTTGTTTGGACTCCAACGTTTTTCAGATTATCTTCTTTTGTGTTTTTCTGATGAAAGTAAGTCATACAGGTTTAGAATGACATGAACGGTGTGTCGTCTTTTATTCACTCTGATTTTTGGGTGAACTGTCTCTTTTAATCTAGTGTTTGAAATCAGATCCGGTCCGGAGATGCTCTCCTCTAAGAGAGACGGTTGGTGTCTTTGTCCAAACGGCACAATCCTCCACACAAAGCACAAAAGTTCTTCATAACTCAATAGATGCCATGTGGGGAAGCGTATGGTTTCAGCATGGCACTCCCAGCGCGCTGATTGAGAGAATATGAGTGTTATGACTGAATCTGCTCATCAAAGACTAAAACCACATGCTTTCTTTTAGCCTTTTTTGTGTGACTTTGAATAGCGAGTGAAATGTCCTGCCCAGTGTTTTCGCTTTGTAATTTATTAGTCGATTGTTTGACATTCTGTGTTGATTTGAGTGGAAGTATATTGTGTTTTATGAGACAAAGATGCAGCGAGAAGTAGGATTTGCTCAGGAGGCTGTTTGCGTGTGTCACCGGCCACAGTTTCATTTACGGAGTACCTGAAACTGAGAATAAGTGAGATATATATATAACAGCAGAACTTGAGTTAAAAATACAGAGAAATGCAAAGAGTTTTCATGAGTAGGAAAGAAAAATCATCTTCCTGCTACAGCGACAACATTCAGCGTATCACTTCATGTACTTGCTCTGAAAGGACTTTAAATGTTTTCCTTTTGACTCATCATTGAGGCCAAACAGCTGATTGAAAATGTTCAATGCAAGAAACACAATAGGCTACTGGAAAAAAGCAAAAGGGTTTTGCTAAATGAATACTAAGAGAATTCAATAGGAAATTTCAACTTTTTGTATTGTATTGTAAAAACTTTATTGTCCCCCCTTATTTGTCCTACCCACAAGTAGGACAAATAAAACTTGTCAACTTCACAGCTTATATCAACGTTCTGCATTTCTGGATTTTATATCACTTATTGTACATTTTCAAAATACTGCCATTACTATATAACAAGACTGATATTATGTACTATACATGCATATTAAATTAAAATAACCCGAGATACGCTCATGAATGAGAACTAGTAATAATTCATGTTTTTTGTCATGTTTTCACAATAGTAAATATTGTTGTTTATAGTCCAGGGATTCCTTAATGTTTTTTGTCAACTGAGCCATTTGACCTTAAATATTTACTTAAACAGAGACTTAAAAAAATAAAGTTAAAAATATTTATGTATTTGCTTTGAAATGGCTTAAAGTTGTTTTTTTTGACTCATCGTTTGGGCCACACAGCAGTTATTCCAAAACTGATTGAAAATGTTCAATGCAAGAATCAAAATACTGTATATATAAAAAAAAAAAAAAGAACTGCCGGGTTCTCTGGTAGTAGGCGGAGCTAATGTGCAAACGACGATCTCATTGGCTGGCGTTCACATTTTATCATCCCTTTTTTGATTTCAGCAAATCAGTTCCAGCCAATGCAGACAACGTGATTAATATTCATGAATCCAGCAGCTCGTTAATCCTTAGTGCATTTTATATTGTTCTTAGAAGAATTCATAGTAGGATTATTATCTTAACAGTATTATTGATAGTTTTTTTTTTTTTTTACAGAAACACTGAATGACCAAAAAAGCAGCACCAGCAGTCCTAAATTCAGTTAAAATGACTAATATGCATTCATACATTATCAAGTTTTAATTCTAATTAATACAGAGTTCTGGCATGAAACTCTAGATGGCGCAGTCCGATAGGTCTAACTCAATCTAACGTAATGACATCATTATCACATGGCACAGCTGATTGGTTCTCTCCTGTATTGGTAGCCAATGAGCTCGCTGCTCAACATTCAAATATATTACTAGAGCTTGCCCTAGCAGTGCAGCTTGCTTCAGAACAGCGAATTCAACATCTAAGATAAGTGAATGCACTTCTAATCCATATCGCTGTGTGTATTGCTTGGTCTGCCTAATTGAATAAAAAAAAAAAAAGCAACCATAATCAAGTTTAACTAAGTGTCATGTTAGCAGTTTGCACTGTATGCAGGAGTGATTATTAAGCATATTAGCAGTAGCATTTAGCATCTGTGTTTATACAGCTGGAGCAAACGCAGTTTAGAGCATATGTAATCGCTCTGATGACACGCCGATAGTAACGGACATGAAACAGGTTAAATGCAATAGGCGAAGCATTCTTGTGTATGCATTTCAACTGGGGTTCGCCATATACATCGGCGATTATCCCTGTGTTCACGTTCATTAGTTCTAAGGTCGATGTTTTCATTGTAATGGGTGTGTGGTTGATTTCAGCTGCACGCAGCGTCAGAAGCACGCGCTTATCGCAGTCATATCAATAGGCTTGTTCGACTTCATGCGGCGCCGCAAAGATCGGCTGCCGCCTGACAAAGCAATGCATTCTGGCTTGTGAGAAAACATACATTGACTGTATGACACTTTCATGTAACTTAAGCAGAATATCGCTGTGGAGAGATCGCTAAACTCCAGCACAGGTATGTTTTCTAGGGATGCACCGATATGAAAATTTTGGCCGATACCGATAACCGATTATTCTTTATTTTTGAAAGCCGATAACCGATATGTTGGCCGATAAATCTATATCCAAATTGTTATATACTTTTTGAGAGCCTGATTACAAAAAAGGTCTCATCATTAAAAGCCACATCCCAAACACTTCAACATAAGCAGCCTAGTTTGAACGGTGTACGTTTTAAAAATATTTTTACTCTCCCATTACCAAATTTAGTCATAAAAAAGTCTTACAAATAAATAAAATAATGCATAAATAATGCAAACAAGTCACTGGACATCATTACACATGTAAAGAATCAAAATGAATGCGCCATAGATCAATAAAACGGAATAGCCTCTGCACGGACAATAATTAAATGATTTTAATTACTAAACCATATTGTTGATGAAAATAATAAGAGAAAAATACAAGTGGTTGTTGTTATTAATAATGCATCGATGATTTTGAAAAAGTAACAAATTAATACCACTGTTTTAAATAGCAGCCATTGAGCTGCAGCTCAAGCTGAAGCTGAAGAGCTGAATGAACACGGTAAACTGAAGCGTTTTGCTGGCAGCTTATTTAACTCAAGGAAATGCATCCTGAGATTAATATTAATACAACATAAACATAATATTACAACTTATATATGAAATGACAAATGACGCAGTTATTGCATGCTATAGTCAGAATGTGTGATCCTGTTGTGGATGCGCTCTTCCCATAACAACGCGCTGAAACACGGCAACTAAACCCAAAGAATTCACAACGTTTTATTATAATAATGTTCTCATTAGAATGTTATATACACAACATTCCCAATCATAGTTATTAATGTTGTGCACTGCTGTTTGAGCTGCGTGCGCTGAGCTAAAGACGATCACCGGTAAACTGAAGCGCTCTTTTAACTTAACCAAACGCATTCTATATGAGATAAATCAGATATACATCAAATAAACACAATATTACAACGTACAATTGCACAAAAGGCTGCAAACGAACAGCGCGCATCTGAAGTGTCTCTGAAGGAAATAATGCATTATTTATCGGCTTTAAGATATCGGCCAAATTTTCTTATCAGGCCGATACCGATAACAGAAAAAATGAGCCGATATGGGCCGATACCGATATGGTGGCCGATATATCGTGCATCCCTAATGTTTTCATATCATCAGCGCTTGTTCCGCCATCAGTGAGCACTCACAGGGTTGCCAGATTGCACAGATTAAGTAAAACACGGAGCAGAAAGTGTATCCTTAAAGGAGAACAGCTCTGTTTGGGGACTAAAGCTCTTCACATCTGGCAACCACAAGCATGAACGCTATTGTAGTGAAGACTTGTTAACAATGCAATATATAACGCAAATGCCAAAAAAAAAACACATTTTCAGGATAAAAAACGAGCCGGCCAATATCGTAACGATTGTTTTAATTAGTTAGTTCCGAGTGAAATGCGTTACGGGTAGTGTAGTTCGGAGAAATTTGCTTGTGCGACGTGTGCTCTCGCTGTGCTGTTGTAATTCAGAAATGGAGAAAGAACATCATTCAGGTCAGTGCACCCAGGGGTTTTTGCGCACTGTAACTTTGACAACTTTTATCTGCATTATAGAGTAAAGTGGCATGCATCGGATAACTTTGTCCATCTCATCATTGTACGAATATGAATTAACAAGCTGTTACACTGCCGCTGAGACTCGTGAAGTGGAGAAAGTAACAGCAGTTATCAAATTACTAAATTATGATATTTGCTCAGGTGGGTGATGGGGTCTTCTCTATCGGATTGCAATGTATATCCATTTTGTTAATTAAACATTATACATAGTGCGCGTCTAATTAGTTAAGCCAGTCGGCATGGTAGCCCAGGCTCACATAGTCATAGGCCACTATTGTTAAGCCGGTCGGCATGGTAGCCCAGGCTCACATAGTCATAGCCCACTATTGTTAAACCGGTCGGCGTGGTAGTCCATGCTCACATAGTCATAGCCCACTATTGTTAAGCCGGTCGGCGTGGTAGCACAGGCTCACATAGTCATAGCCCACTAGTGTTAAGCCGGTCGGCATGGTAGCCCAGGCTCACGTAGTCATAGCCCACTATTGTTAAGCCGGTCGGCGCGGTAGCCCAGGCACACATAGCCATAGGCCACTAGCGTTAAGCCGGTTGGCGCGGTAGCCCAGGCTCACATAGTCATAGCCCACTATTGTTAAGCCGGTCGGCGTGGTAGCCCAGGCTCACATAGTCATAGCCCTCTATTGTTAAGCCGGTTGGCGCGGTAGCCCAGGCACACATAGATAGTAATATATGCGGTTCACATGGCTCTACGGAGTAGCAGCAGTACATATGTCTTGGCGATAGATCTGCTTGTTGGGTGGTGTTTTTGTTCTTGTTTTGGCTTTTGTTCCTTCTATGTCTCCTGCTTTGTAGGGGTTATTACATGCTCACAGCAGCATGTTGCGGATTTATTGGCAGTAGCAAGTCTCGGTACTTGCTCTGCCGCAGCAGCAGATCTATTCCGCCAAGACCAAATACATTAACTTTGTCATGTACATTACCATGCCAATCCCTCCGAGAGTTGTCATGACAGAACTTAAAGTTCTATCATTAAATAATTTTTGATTAGTAATATGCATCGCTAACGACTCAATATTTAGATTTTTTTTTTGCACCCTCAGATTCCTGATTTTCAAATAGTTGTATCTCGGTCAAATATTGTCATATCCTAACAAACCACACATCAATGGAAAGCTTATTTATTCATCTTTCAGATGATGTATACATCTCAATTTTAAAAAATGGACCCTTAAGACTGGTTTTGTGGTCCAGGGTCACATATTGTAACTATTCGATATAGCACCCATCCCTAAATAACAAGACCGATATAATATACTCTACTAAGACTTTCGATATGCAGACTAAATAAAACTAACCTGAGATGTGCGTATGAGTCGCATGGAGTGAGATCGTGTTTGTTTCAGAGACTGTATATGTTTTGATGTGTTTGTGTATCTGGGACCCTTGTAGTCGTGACTCAAGCGTGACTCGTTCGGCTCGGCGTTTCTCGCCTCATAATTATAGCTCTGCTGTCTTTGTGTGTGAATGTATCTGTCCTGAGTCACTCTGAGCTCACGACTCGCTCACGATCCCCTCGGGACAGAAACTCATCGCAGGTAGAGCTCAGGATGACACATGACCGTGATTCATCTTCTCATAAATCAAGAACTGCAACCTGCCCTCAGTGATCAAATGTCTAGATTTCTTTGATACAAAATGCATCCATATAAGTAGTTTTTGTTTTTTAATTAAAGGTCAAAGGGTTTGGAAGTTTTTGCCTGCCGTTTTACATGCTTTAAAATGCTTATGGTTGATATTGCTGTTTAAGTCATTCTAGTCCAAGGTTTCTTAAATGTTTTTGTCAGCTGAACCCACTGACCTAAAATATTACTTGGAAGTTCCTTGAAAAGTACTTGTTAATTTTCAATAGTTCACGATTATCTGATATTGGTTAATGGTCCACATGACATCCAGGTAAACAAAATCATTCAATATTTTAATAGTTAATAAGAGGGTTCATCTTTTTTAGCAAGTGCTTTATTTTGATTTTTTAAATGTATTTATTTATTTTAATTTTACAATTTTATGATTTAATCAACTTTTTTTTAAATCCGGTTTACACTTGCTTAGGGCCCTGTGAAATGCATTTAAAAATCAGTTGTATTTCTTTCTAAAAGTCCTTGTTTTCTGTGTGAATTTTTCTAGATCTTATTAATAAATGTATTATCTTTTTCAATAACAGTGCCAATAACAGTGTTAAATATATTGTTAATTATCATTATTTTAATTCGGGATGCACCGAATGTTCGGCAACCGAAATTATTCGGCCGAAAATAGCAAAAAAAGCTATTTTGGTGATCAGCAAAAAGACCGAATCAATTGTACCGAACAATGACGTGATGCGATCAAATAGCAACCAGAGCAGAGTGAGAGGCGTGCACTCTTTATAATGCAGCACACACGTCAGCAGTGTGGAAGCATTTAATACTGTCTGAGAAAGACGCAAAAATCATTACAAGCACCAACAGCGAGAGACTGTTTAGGACTGCATCGCAATCGAAGGGGTGATTGTTGCTGGTTACTGTATGATACTGCTCTGATTATAGTGTTGGGGATCTGTAATATTTTCTAATGTTTTAAAAGAAGTCTCTTCTTTACAGCAAGGCTGCTTTTATTTGTACAGTAAAAAATGCATGCCTGATTCAAGAAGCGGGTCTGATGGCCAAAAAATATTATTTTATTTTTCTTTAATTTTAAGTTAAATTGTGCTTTGTTGGTATGTCTGCTAGAATGTAAAAACATGTTCAGTGTTATGTTTTGTTTTGTAATTGATTTTTTCTTTGAAAAGCAAGACAAAACAGTAAAAAGCACATTTTGGCTATTTAATTTATGCAATAGTGATAACAATTGGCAAAATACATGGGGATAAAAACTCAAAAGCACATTTTGGCTATTTAATTTATGCAATAGTGATAAAAAATTGGCAAAATACATGGGGGAAAAAACTCGAAAAACCGCCTTCGGCCCAGTGTTTCCTTTTGTTCGGCTTCGGCCAAGAATTTTAATTTCGGTGCATCTCTAATTTTTATTTAATATTATCTTATAATACTATTTAATATCTAATATTATCTTGTTTAATGCTTTAAGTAAATGTAATGGTTTAAGTTCAGTAATCAGTTGAATTCATAGAACTTTACCAATTTAGTTAATTGTTTCTATTTAATTATTATAATTTTATCTATTTAATACAAATATAATTATCAAAAAATATGATAAAAAACGGCGGTAATCAAATGAATGTGAAAAATTCATTCATTTGATTACCACTATTTTTGATAATATTTTATATATATATTTTTGATAATGATTTTTGCATTGTGTTAAGTTTCAAAATGTCTTTATTTTTACTGTTTTTATTTATTTATTTAAACATTGAGTTCACTTGGATACGGTGACCATTTGGCTAAAATAATGATTCCTCTGATTGAAAGAAATCACCTGTTTTACATCATTTCGCAGACTCTGCTTTTCCTTCTCTAACAAGTGAACGTCATACATCTGACCTCCTTCAGGAGTGTTTTAATAGACCGAGTAAGCAGAGCTGGAACTTAGTCAAATATAACACAACATAATTCCTAAACTTTGATCTGATTTGTTTGATAGCTTTTTTTTTCTTCTTCTGAAACCGTGCATGCCGGCCGGCTCTACCTGTTTGCGGTGTACATAAAGTGTGGTTGTGATTTGGAGAGGTCAGCTTGTAACCATTAGACGCCCAAACACGCAGCAGACGCTTTTTATTGGGCCCACGGAGCAAAGTTTTGTTTATTCAGGTGCGGAGGGGAATGTCTCATAACTCCAGCCGTTCGCTTTTAATGTAAAGAGTTTTTATGGCTGTCTGGAGAGGAAAAGAGCCTTCTTCTGAATTAATTTCTCACTTTTCCACCCACTAATCAGTTCTGTTAATCGGAGTGAATATTCAGTGCGCTTATGAATATGGATCACCTCTATTTTTGAGTTTTTTTTCATACTGTGCTGATATGTCATCACCCTCCTGTTGTTTCTCGTGCCGTATTTCACAGTATTAGCTGTCTTTCATCTCTGTCTTTCTCTCCCACGGATCGCTGCAAATACCAATCTCACTTCCCTCTACCTCAACTCTCATGATCAGGATCAAAACTGACCAAACTTGCTGGTATTAATACACATTCTTGGTGACATTTCATGTTATTCAGTCTTCAAAATGTTCTTGAAATATAATAACTTGCTCCTCTAAAATAAAAAAGGCCTCTTGCTTAACATTACCCCCAATTAGTGAGCTGCCTTGCCTTTAGTATACTGTATACCTCAAGTATACTGGGCATCTAGGGATGCCCAGTATACTTGTTTAAAGTTTTATTATTTTGGAGAATATTGGTAGAATATTGGTATTTGATATATATATAATAATATTGCTATTTAACTGCCTGTTTTACATTTTTGATTAAGTGAACACTTGATCACTTTTACAATTAATCTGATAATTTAATACACTTAATCTTTATTTTTATTGCATATCAGATAATATTTCCTATATAAGCTAATATTGATATTTAACTGCCTATTTTTATATTTTAATTAACCATCATCTAGCATTCATTTAAATTAATCTAATAATTTAATAACACATAATTTAATCTATTTTTTTGTATAGTATTGGATATATATTAGCCAATATTGATATTTAACTGCCAGTTTTTACCGTTTGATGAACTTTAAATTAGTTCTTGATGACGGTTAAGGTAATTAATAATTTAACACTTTTTGGATCAATATTAGCCAATATTGATGTTGAACTGCCTATTTTTATATTTTGGTTACCTTAACCGAAGTCAAGCATTCGCTTAAGGTTAATCTAATAATTTAATAATGCACTTTTTGTTTAATTTTTTGTAGCATATAGATAAATATTAGTGCCGTCAAATGATTAATCATGATTAATCGCATCCAAAATAAAAGTTTTTGTTCACATAATATGTGTGTGTACTGTGTATATTTATTGTGTATAAATAAATACACACTCATACAGTATATATTTTGAAAATATTTACATGTATTTAAATGTATATATTTATATTTAGGCTATATAATTTATATTATATATAAATATATTTAATATACAAATAAAAATTTTCATAAATATATACATGCATGTGTGTGTATATTTATATATACATAATAAATATACACAGTACACACACATATTATGTGAACAAAAACTTTTATTTTGGATGCGATTAATCATGATTAATCGCATCCAAAATAAAAGTTTTTGTTCACATAATATGTGTGTGTACTGTGTATATTTATTGTGTATAAATAAATACACACTCATACAGTATATATTTTGAAAATATTTACATGTATTTAAATGTATATATTTATATTTAGGCTATATAATTTATATTATATATAAATATATTTAATATACAAATAAAAATTTTCATAAATATATACATGCATGTGTGTGTATATTTATATATACATAATAAATATACACAGTACACACATATTATGTAGATGCGATTAATCATTTGACAGCACTAATTAATATTGGATGTATATTAGTCAATATTGATAGTTAACTGCCTACTTTTATATTGTGATTACATCATAAAACGATCGCTTAAAGTTAATCTAATAATTTAATAATGATACTGATATTGAACTGCCTGTTTTTTTATTAGTCTAATAATTTAATAACACAATTCTTTGCAGCATATAGATATGTGTGTGTGTGTGTGTGTGTGTATATATACTGCCTGTTTTTACATTTTGTTTACGTAATTATGGTCAGTCTAAAAATGTAATAATATTTATACATTTTTTTATCATATCAATTACTATTGGATTATAAGCTAATATTGATATTTAAATCCTTGTTTTTGCATTTTGATTCCATTCATACTTCATACTAATTCATACTTTCATACTCAAACACTTTGTTTGCTGTGTATTTTGTACCCTTTATAAAGATTTTCTATAACTATTCTATTTTGAATGCAATATATGAATGTATATTTTTTTCCACGAGCTCATTCTGTGGATGGCGTCTCAGTAGGAGTCTCTAGCCGGCCTCAGGAAGTCCAGTTATTGTTAAAAACGCCGTTCGTAATGAATTTCCGTCCTCATTGTGTGCAGTGAGCAGCTCGTCTCGGCAGTGCTTGAATAATTCTTCCTGTTTTGCTGGTTCTGCTCCGTCGGTGGAGTGTGCACTCGTCCCTTGCCGTTTTATTGAATTTGCTGACACAAGCCTGCAACACCCCCCAGCCCCCCC
>NW_015505635.1:442269-445030 GCF_001515645.1 Sinocyclocheilus grahami
GGCCCCTCGTCCCTTGCCTTTTTATTGAATTTCCTGACCCAACCCTGCAACCCCCCCCAGCCCCCCCCCCCTTCCACGGATCGCGTTTGTCACACCAGTGGCTCTCGAGTCGTAATTCACCCGTCCGCTGTACTTCTGTTCCGCTCCGTCGCTGGCGCTGTCATGATCGCCCCCCCCTTCCCCCTTTTTAATTAGACAACAAAACAAAAACTATGAATATGCATAAGCAGAGACCTCATTAATATGCACAATTATGCAAATCAGCGCACAGTTAAGCTGCTTCTCTCCAGAGCATTAAGGGGGAGACGGTTTTCGGGAAATTTCTGCACCGTCGATCTTTAAAATTCTTCCGTTCTGCGTCTTTCCTGCCTTTGTGCATTCGGTCGCTGGGACATTTGTGGTTTCGAAACCTTTGAGGTTTGCTTGACATGTCAAATCACACATCAGCTGGTAAAGATGGCAGAGACACAAACAAAACGCAGTTTGACCATCGAGCTTCAGTCTGGTCGTTACCTGACCTGATAGTGCGGATAATGCAGACACCGAATATGAGAACGATTTAACAAACAAAATCTGTTGTGTCTGAACAACCTTGTGTGAAAGAGGCTTAAGAAGCTCGTCTCGTCAACCTGAAATCAGCCCAAGTATACAGGGCTTCGTTAAGACCTATTAGTTTACTAATCATGCATGCACACGTCTCACAAGTAAATTTTTAGTTTTGCACAAACATTTAATTTTCTGTGGCATGTTTTCCAATCCAAAATGTTTTTTTGTCTTTTCTGCAGTGCGTTCATGTTGTTTGTTGTATATGCTATACATTATTGGAGATCAAGTAGATGCATTTTTAAAATACACTACCGTTTTTTTTTAAGGAATAAGGAAATTATTACATTTATTCATCAAGACTGCATTAAATTTATCAGAAGTGACAGTAAATACATTTATGTGGCAAAAGATTTCTATTTCAAATAAATGCTGTTCTTTTAAACTTTCTATTCATCAAAGAATCCTGAAAAATAAAATTCATCACAGTTTCCACAAAAACATGAATGGTTTTCAACATTGATAATAATCAGAAATGTTTCTTGAGAAGCAAGTCAGCATATTATACTGATTTCTGAAGATCATGTGACACTGAAGACTGGAGTAATGATGCTGAAAATTCAGCTTTGATCACAGGAATAAATTACATTTCACAATATATTCACATAGAAAACAGATGTTTTAAATGGTAATAATATTTTAGAATTTTACTGCATTTCTGAACAAACAAATGCAGCCTTGGGGAGCAGAAGAGACTCAAAAACTTTACAATTCTTGTTTTGAATGTCAAATTCATAATCATTTGTTATCAGCCAACATTTCTAAATCGGTGCATATCTAGTTCTAAGTATTAATAATGTTTGTTTGTTTTTCAGGTTTAGATGAAAGAAGTGGCTCCGGCTCTTGGGCTTCAGGAGAAGCGAACGGTCCCGCATTTGGCGCACGGGTACGAAAACACACACATGTGCACTCACTCTGTCATAAGACAGAGTCACAGACTCTGATGAAATGCAGAAATTAGTGAAGCTGGGCCTGTGAGTGAGGACGGAGCGTCTCTGGTGGTGCTTTGCTTTTCCCATCAGACCTTAATCCCTAAAGGAAACAAACCTGACTGCAGCAGATATCTAGTCCACTTCAGGATGTCTCGATGGTTTGTTTAAAGCAGAGCGGCGTGTAGCTGTAGACGGGAAGTTCAGCAGACGCGTGTTTGTAGGTCAGTCGGTCAGTGGCTGAGATTAGCCGGCCGTTGTTAGCGATGCTCATGTTTACCTGCCCTGTCTAGTGCTAATCTCTCACCTGTCAGACTTCATGAATGTTAGACGCATCACGTGTGTGAATGATGCGTCCTATTCTCTCCGTGACCTATTTTGCTCATAAACAAGCAGGCTGTAATTTTAGTCAAGGTGCCAACATTTTTCATGACCATTTGTGACCCAGGACCACAAAACCAGTCTTAAGTGTCAATTTTTCGAAATTGAGATTTATGCATCATCTGAAAGCTGAATAACTAATCTTTCCATTGATGTATGTTTGTTAGGATAGGAGGACAATATTTGGCTGAGATGAAACTATTTGAAAATCTGGAATCTGAGGGTGCAAAAAAATCTAAATATTGAGAAAATCATCTTTAAAGTTGTTCAAATGAAGTTCTTAGCAATGCATGTTAAAAAAAAATATATATATATATATATATAAACATTTAAAAATACATAATTTTAAGTGCGTTTTAATAATACACTTTAATAAGAGCACCTATTATGCAAAATTCACTTTCACATGTTGTTTGAACTGAAATGTGTGTTGGCAGTGTGTGTACACAACCACCCTGTAATGATAAAAAATCCACCCGCTCTTTTTTTTAAAATCTCTATAAATCATGAGCAGTGTCTCAGAGTTTACTGATCACAGAATCTGTAAAGTGACATCACAATTTACAAGCCCCGCCCACCAGTGTTGATTGACACAGCCGTGTTAGCCGTGACCCCGCCCTGAGTGAGCCGCACACAATCCTCTGTTTATCTTCACACCAGAGCATTTAAAAGCAGCATTCAAGTAAGAAATGTCTTCTTATTACGGCTATAGACGTTATTCAGTCCAGAGCAGTAAGTGAATCTCTGCTTTTATTTGATTCTTTGGGTCATATTCAAGTCTGCTTTATTGTCAATTCTTCCACATGTACAGCACATACACACAGAGAATTGAAATTGCGTTACTCTCA
>NW_015505635.1:445125-445390 GCF_001515645.1 Sinocyclocheilus grahami
TATATAAATAAAGCACAAGGCATATGGCAGATAGAGTGCAAACCAGTAAAAGTAAAACAGTGCAGATAAAGTGATTGTAGTGCAAAAAACAATGATTTGTAGTGCAAAAGAGCTTATTTCGACTGATTAAAGTGACAGTGTGTGTGTATTTGGGAGGGGGGGGATTGGGAGAGTCCATCAGAGGGTCAGAGTTCAGGGGTGCGTGGGGCAAAAGAGGGGGGGGGGGGCAAGGGCGGGAGGGAGTTCAGCGGGTGAGACGGGGGTT
>NW_015505635.1:446656-506774 GCF_001515645.1 Sinocyclocheilus grahami
CTCCTGTAGTTTGTCTCATCTCTGTTGCTAATGAGACCCACTACAGTCGTGTCATCCGCAAACTTGATAAGGAGGTTGGAGTTGTGTGACGGGGTGCAGTCGTGGGTCAGCAGAGTGAAGAGGAGGGGGCTCAGCACACATCCTTGGGGGGCCCCAGTGTTCAGTGTGATGGTGCTGGATGTGTTGCTGCCGACCCGTACTGCCTGAGGTCTTCCAGTCAGGAAGTCCAACAGCCAGTTGCACAGCGAAGTGTTGAGCCCCAGCTGGACCAGTTTGTGAATGAGCTGTTGAGGGATGATTGTGTTGAATGCTGAACTGAAGTCTATGAACAGCATTCTGACGTACGAACAGCATTCTGACGTAATATATTAATAGCATAGACAGCAGTATAGGTACTGTATATTATGCTGCTGTCACTTAATACACAGATCTAATATAGACATTCGATTTCTTTCCCAGATGTTTAACGTCACAAACCTAACCGACTGTGTTTTTGTAACTTATGCGTGTTTTTAACACAAACTCCTGTGTGAAAGAGAACATGCGTGTAACAGCCGCTCTCTGTTCGCATGCTTAGGATGTTTGCGCTCAGAAAACCGTCTATCAGAAGTTTGAACTAATGTGGCTTTAAAACGCGTGATTTCAGCGCGATATACAGTACATGATAATCAAAACCCAACAGATGTTTTTTGGCAGAGATCTGAGATACGAGCTAAAATTGCACAGCTCTATTCTGAAAAAGGGGGCGGGGAGCAGCAGCTCATTTGCATTTAAAGAGACATGCACGAAAACAGCGTGTTTCTGCTTCCACTCAAAATAGACATTTTCAAAATGATATAATAAATGATCTGTGGGGTATTTTGAGCTGAAACTTCAGACACATTCTGGGGACACCTGAGATTTATAATACATCTTGTAAAAAGGGGCATAATAGGTGCCCTTTAATATACTGTATTTGTAAAAAAATATTTTCAATAAAAATACTATGTATATGTGTGTGTATATATATATATATATATGAAAGTAGCATAACATTTATTTTAATTAAAAAAATTGAAAAGAAATATGAAAATATAAATAAATTACCTATATTTTAATATAAATATATAGCTTTCTACTCAATATAAAAATTATATTACATTTATTTAAGCAATTGTAAATATGTTAAACATATTTTTACATTTAAATATAATTTACAATAAAATCTAAATAAAGTTTAATAGATAAATAATAAAAGATATATTTTAAATTAAAAGTAAAATACATTTACAACCTATAAAAATACCTTTATAAAACTATATTATAAATTTAATTAAAATAATTGTACTTCCAGTAAATGTTGTGAGTGGACTGAAGAGGAATGTTTAAGTTCAGAATATGTTAACTTTCTTTAATGTTGATATTTCGTGATGTGATTACTAAGATTTGCGTTCTCAGTGCTGCTGAACATGACTTTTGTAATGTATTATTGTGTGTTTTTGTGTGCTAGCTGTATGGAGACGGTCCTCACTACCCTGAACACGACGGCATGTACAACTTAGAGATTGACGGTGAGTTAACGCACAGCTTGGAGTTCAGAACATTTCACATCAGTTTTGATACTAGCTTCTTTAATTTAGGCTATTAGGAGGTGGGTTTTTATAATCATAGATCATGTTTTCATAGATGAGGTGTGGCTTCTTTGTCGTTGTTTGTTAGTGATGCACTACATTTCCGCTGCAGATCATCAGCGTCTGAAGTTTAGTCACACATGAGCACACAAACCCGTGCATTGCCTGCTGTCCTGAGCAGGTTTAGGTCACGCTGGGATTTGGAGGGGGGTTAATCCACGCGCATAACCGGCCCGCTCTGGGCTTTACAGCCGGGTGGGGGTTGCTTTTGAACTAATTACCACTTAGGCATTTATAATGGGGTGATTTGTTGTTTGTGCCCAGTCTTAAAGCCATAAATGCTGCACCTCAGGCAGTCGAGGTCACACGCAGACAGATGGAGTCCAGCAACCCTCGGCCCAACATTATCAGTCAATGAATAAATCACAAACCACACCCCCCTCCAACCCAACACGCCCAACAACCCAACATTCATATTTAATGCAGTGTTAGTTTACTAGTACCTCAGTTATACTGCTATATAAGTATGTGACCCTGGAGCACAAAAGCAGTGTTAAGTCGCTGGGGGATATTTGTAGCAATAGCCAACAATACATTGTATGGGTCACAATTATACATTTCTCTTTTATGCCAAAAATCATCAGGATATTAAGTAAAGATCATGTTCCATGAAAATATTTAGTAAATATCCTACCGTAAATATATGAAAACTTCATTTTTGATTAGTAATATGCATTGCTAAGATCTTCATTTGAACAACTTTAAAGATGATTTTCTCAATATTTAGATTTTTTTGCACCCTCAGATTCCAGATTTTCAAATAGTTGTATCTCGGCCAAATATTGTCCTCCTAACAAACCATACATCAATGGAAAGCTTATTTATTCAGCTTTCAGGTGATGTATAAAGCTCAATTTTGAAAAATTGACCCTTATGACTGGTTTTGTGCTCCAGGGTCACATATATTAAAACAAAATATTAACAAAAATTCTAAAAAATGAAATGCGTTAAATGAATATAAATAAAATTGTGTGTGTGTAGATATATATTATTTTAGTATCATTGAAATAATAATATAGTTTTATTAATATTTAATTTATTTTATTAATATTTTTCATTTTAGGTGAAGTTTTGGCACTTTTTTGTGTGTTGTCTTTTTTTATTTATTTATATTTGTTACACATGTCTATATAGTTTTTATTTTTATCAGTTATCATTTGTATGTAATTTTGGTTTTAATTATTTTAGTACTTCAGGTTAAACTAAACGAAATATGAGAATGATGCATTAGCACCTAATTCTTTTGTATTTTTTCATGTATTTTTTAAAATGGTTTTAATTTTATTTAATTGTAATAACCCTGATGTGTGTTATTTATTAATTCATTTATGTATATTAGTGTGTATATATATACAAATTTAATTGCATTAAAATAATAAATTAATTCCAGTAAATCCTGTGGCTGGACTGGAGAAATTTTAATGCATTAATTTGTTGTGATGTTACTTTAGATTTATAGCTCTGTTACTGTATTTAAAGGCAAACTAGACTAACTTTATTCAATCATTTGCAGATGTATAAAATCTATTCCTATCTATTCTCATCAAAACAAATCATGTTTTGCTCAGATTTTGAGCCACATTACGGAAGTTTAATGGGTTGCAAATGCAAAAGTTGACATGTTCTGTGCATTTCCAGATTTCTCAGCAGCACAAAAATGTAAACAACAACTGAAATTCAGATTCTCTGTAAGCCTGGCCATTGGTAATGCAAGTGTAATACTTGAACTGTTTGGCTCAATGTAAGAGTTTCTGGTGTCTTTTGCAGGGAAATCTGAAAGAGGATACCCCGTTACTCAGGTAATGAACTGTTTTTAAGTAGTTGAGCAGTTTTGGGTTTCAGTCTGTCTTCACTGAACTCTGTTATTTGTGTTTAGCCGCAGCTCTTGCCCGCTGATATTAGCGATGGCCTTTCTCCTCCGGGAATGAAAGTCTCTTCTCAGTTCTACAGTCTTCACCGCCGGAGGCTCGCCGACTCCAGCATAGGTGAGAGGAGCTCGTCAACCTCAGGGCTTTGGGCTTGACTTATACCTGCTTTTGATTTGTCAGTTGCTAGCAATATTTATATAATGACCACTAAATTGTATAATTGTATTAAACAGATTTCATTGCATTGATGTGCAATGATGTACAGGCTTCTGCAAAATAAACCCTTGTTTTTCGTATATTGACATAAAAAAATACAGGATTTTATTCACCTGATGACTTGAATAGCTATTTCTGTAATGAATAAATCATTCCGGAGAGAGTGAAATAATTGTTGTTAAATGCATCTGCATATGAATGAAAAATAATTTAAAAATAAAAAGAAAGAAATAAATACTTTTTTGATTGTGAAGTAATTTTAGGACTGATCGACTTAAGGATTTTTTTTATTTTTTTTTTTACCAATTCAGTATAACTTTTTTTTTAAGAATAATTTCTGTTTTCCATTTAATTAATTTTTTTGTCTTTTTTAGTAATTCTGTTGTGTTTGTCATTTTTGTTCGTTTTTGTGTTTTTAGTTTAGTTTTATTTATTAGTTTGTTTAATTTTAGTTTTTTTTTGTACTTTAAATGAAAAATATATCTAAAATAAAGCAGACTTGACTTGACTAAAATGAGTTTAAGTATATAAGTACATTTAAATAAAATTATTTTAATAATTATTGTCTGTTTTCACTTTAATTTGGAAGTTTTTGTAGTTGTGCATTTAATACTTAAACTAAATTAAAATGAAAAATGTTGCTGAAGTAAAATACGTTTATAATATCTTAAATTATATTTTTAACATCATTATATTTTTAATTACCATTTTATTTTAATTGCTAATTAGTATGCGTTTTAAATAAAATGGGAAATGTTAAAATTTGTACTGTAAAATAGAAAAATTCTAAATCAAAATTACAATACTAATATTTTCAAATGGTATACCATTGAGCTTTTATTTCGATGGTTTATTAAATTATGTTTGTTTTTAGAGTGAAACTCGGAGCTCTTTCACCATTTCGAATTATTTGATTCAGGGAAAATGTGTGTATCATGAGCTAAAGCGTGTAACGTTTCTCTCTAGAACATATATTTAATTATTAAATGGCAGGCTGTGCACTAAGCCTTATCGCGATATATGATTATTTCTCAATGCAACGTGCAGCTCTAGTGATCTGCATTGTGTGTTGTATCGTTTCAAGGGTTTATTTTGTGCTATTTCCCCTCATGCATGATGGTTTTGTGGGCTCATGCAGTGATGACAGAGTGTGGTTTTTGAAAAGCATGAGGTGTCTTCGTTTGCATCACGTTGACGATCACCTTAAGTGTAAATCAGCTTTGTGGTCTGGATGGCTTGCTAATAATGCTTTCGTTTCAGATCCACTGCCCAAGAAGATCCGGAAGGTTCCTTCTGGCCTGCCGTCATCTGTGTCTTCGGTGAGTGTTGATTTGCCCTCATTAGTGTCTGAGTCCAGATTATCATGCCACGTGCCGTCAGTCTGACCCAAAACACACACACACACACACGCTTCCTGTAGGGCTTGTGTCACATACTACATGCATACTGTGAACTACCTGTAGCGTGCATATATTCTCTTTGCATTTTATGGGATCGTTTGCTGTGTTTGCAACCGTGCATTCATGCTCACATGCGCATGCAGTCAAAACACCCTCCCTTGCAAATCGCTGCATGGACAAAGCGCTCCTCTGCTAATACCCACGAGGCCTTGGAGGGCTGTCGTGGGCAATGGTGCATGTTCTACTTCCTGTGTCTTTTCCTGTTTGAAGCAGGGCTGCTGAAATCGAACCCATTCATTCCTCCTCATTTCAATGCAGAGCAAAATGTAAGACGATAAATACGATTTACTGCATTACTCTTAATGAGAACCAACTTAAACCACTTCCAGTAACCATAAAGTGAGTTTTTATTACTTGAGTCTTCATAGGCCACATTCCCACTGTTTTTGATCAATGCAATATGATTTAAAAGCAATAATTATTAAATATAATATAATTATACAGAGAAAGAAAACCATACAGTGTGAGGGTGAGTGCATGGCGATTTAGCTTTAAATGTCTAAATTTCGAGTTTTCTAATAATCTGTGAGTGAGTTCAGTGAATATTGTCAAAATATGTGTTACTGAAAATAAGTCGTGGTGGGTCAAAACTGCATTGTTGAGGAAAAAGCATATGTCACATTTTATCATTACAATGTCACACTTATCTTAAACATGCTGCGACTTTTATTTCAGAAGTTAATTCTATAATGCATTTAATATCAAGTACGTAAAACGTGCAAAATGCACATGTTTTGATTTGATCCACACACTTGGAGTTTTAGTTTCGCTTTAAATAAAGTTGTTACTGCTTGGCGATTTAATTTTTTTTATAATAAATACCACCGTAATTAGTTTTTCTATATTTATGTTTTTCATCCTGTTCTGAATAATGTTTAATTTAAAGTATTCGTTCTGGAGCGAGAGAAACTAAAATACATGTTTATAGTGTTTATAATAACATTTAATTTGCTGATATTTTACATTTTTGTTATGATAAAATGTGACTGTTTTGTTTAGTTTTTACCCGGTTTACAGTTATTTTCTGTAAAATACAGTAATTATATGAGATGTGCACGCAATAGATATTATATGAATGTTTGACACAATATTTAATTTATTCCTGAAATATTTGAAAACAGTAAATGTACACTGAAATGTAGACATTTTAAAGCAAAATTGTCATGTACATATTTTAATATCACTGAGATATTATAGTTATTTCATATTGTTTTCATTTTAATTTTAGTTACATATTTTGTCATTTTGTTTGTTTTTAGTAGTTTATGTGGTAGTATATATATTATTTATTTATTTATAGTTTTGGGTATTTTAGTGCATCAAGCTAATGTATTTTGTTTTATATTTTTTAATATTTAATAAAATCATCCCGGTGAGCAGAAGCTGTCAAGACGTTTATGTTTTCACAGACTAATATTTTGGGTGTGTTAAGCCAAGAGTAACTTGGAAATTATGCAGAATATCTTCGTTTATGTTCCGTGGAAGAAAGAAAGTCGTTTGGGTTTGGAACGACATGATGGTGAATAAATGATGAGAGAATTTTCTTTTTGAGTGAACTATCGCTTTAATCTGTCCGATCATCTCAAATACCCAAATTATGCTTATATAATATATACACACACGCACACAAAGAAGAAAAGGGGGGTTCAAGCATCAAACAATAAAAGTTTAATACAGCTTTAAGTTTTGTTTTCCCCCCCACACATTACAAAATCTGAGCAAAAAATAATGAGTAATTTTTACCATGAATCGCAGACGACACCCACTAAAATGTCACTCACTTTAACAATAGTTCATAATCCAAAAAAATCTATATATCAATGGACATTTTTCAAAAGGTTTCTCCTGGAATTATTTTAGTTCAAACTCATCCATGCCAAATTGTTCATTCTTGAACTAAACTCCGTTTGGTGATTAAATAAACTGTTTTAGACCGCTGCTCGAGTTGAACGCGACGCGTCCGGAGTGTGTGTGATACCGGCGAGTTCTAGACTCAGCGCTGCGCTTTTATTTTGATTAGATAATCATCAAGTGTTCAAGAATAGAAGCAGTTAAAGTGTGAGAGTATACATACAATATCCATATGTATAGCTTTAAATGCTATAGCCTTTGTGTATATATTTAAAGATGTGCATCTTTAAGCATGACAGTTTAAATGAAATGGTAACACTTTAAAATAAGAGTCCATTTGTAGCATTAAGATGAATGAAAGCTGTGCAAGTATTGTTCCTTGTTAGAGTGTTAATTTCAACATTTACTATTATTATGATTTTTTTACTACTACTAGTAGTAGTATGGTTCAGTACTGTTTTTGTTAATAAAGCACTATTTTAGTTTTTGTTCAGTATCAATTTTAAAACGTATCGGTTAATTAATCGGTTTCGACCAGTGTGGTCCAACCTAGCTATTGGTATCGGCAAAATCCACTATCGGTCGACCTCTACTTAAGACATTATTAAGGTTTTGTGTTCCAGGGTCACGTATATGTTACGCTGAATGACCATGGAACATTATTTCACCCATATTTTACATTTTTTCACAAAAGTTATTTGAAACATTGACGTAGACGCTTGCATTTAATATGCATCCTATGTATATAAAATCGCTTTTGTGAATTGAGTCTTTGACCCATCTCATATAACCTCAGTGTTTACCTGTTTAAACTGTTCATGCAGTTCTCTCTTCTTAACATTGGTCTTATTGTCTCTATGGCTCTCTAATAGTGCCTCTATTTTTACTCTCCCTGCCCTCATCTATTTCTCTTTGCTTTCATTTTTCCTGCTCGTTCTCTCCAGCTGTCTGTGGTGTTGGCTGCTCTCCAGGAACTGCCAGATGGCTCTGTAATTGGGAATGCATCTCTCTCTCTCTCTCTCTCTCTCCGTTCTCTCTTTATTTCTTTCTTGTGTTCATGCATCTCCTTCGTTCTCTCGTCTTCTATTTACGCACATTTCTCATGGTTCTTTTCTGTGGATTTCTCCATCATTGACATCAGATCGCTGGAGCGTCGCTTGTTTTTTGACCCCTTCGTTGTGTTTAATTGGCTTGTAATTTGGTCGCATGTTCATTATATTAACACCCTTTCATGGCTAGACAGGCGTGCATTGTTGTTTCTTTTGTTTTAGCGAATAAAGTATACAGTGTTTTCACGTCATGCCTTTGTGTGTGAAAACTAAAAATGTTCAGAAAAAATCTCAATGGTGGATCACCTGAACAACTAGTCGTATTAAGGAAACCCCGTTTAATCAAATGTGCTTCACATCAAACACATTATTAAAAAGGTTGATAGAGAATGCAACAAAATGCATTCACATATGCATTATGCACATATATGTGTGTGTGTGTGTGTATATGTGTGTGTTTATATATATATATATATATATATATATATATATATATATATATATATATATAATTGTAAATTAAGTTGCTGTTTTATTAAAATATATATTAAATAAATAAAATAAAAGTGATAACTATTTATTTATATATATGTATATGTCTATAAATATATAGCTATAATATAATAACTATAAATATCATACAGACAGATATTTAATAAAATTGCGAAGTACAGCTTCTTGACTGGAAAAATATTTAAATATATACATATTTATAATTAGTTTTAGTTTTTTTTAATTATATATAAAACATATATTTTTAAGTATATAGTATATATTAAAATATGTAAATGGATAAATTTGTGGTAACTCGTCATTGAAATGTGAAAGTTATTTTGGGCACTGCTCGCGGTTCCTCCTGTCTGCTGTATGTTGTGGTCGTCGGTGTGTTATTTTGGACTTTCCGTTGAGTCATGGTTCGTTTTCTGATGAATGTTTCCTAATTTATTGCACATGCACACATACTGCGGCTAAAGCAGAACCGCGTCTTCTGGACGATCACATGACTTTGGTGGGCTCTGCATCACATTCCCGTGACCTGAATCCCAGCTTTGGTTTCTTCTGTCTGGCAGGTTTATCCCGGTTCCACCGGAGAGGACTATAACCCTGACGGCTCCGGATACCCCGGATCCAAAGCTGCAAACCTTTATCCAGGCTCTTTCTGGCCAGGTATGTCCACAGAAGATGGTGATGGCTGGCATCTGTCTGATTTGTTGGTGATATTAGTAATATGTGACCCTGGATCACAAAACCAGTCATAACGGTCAATTTTTAGAAATTGGGTGTTTATTAATATCTTAATATATTATTATATCTTATGTTAACCATTTGCATTATCGGGCTCTGCTCCTTCCAACTGTTTACAAGACACCTTTTTCCTGCGTTTTTCAGTCAATTTCTTATGAACAACACATTTTCGTACACGATAAAAGCTCCTTGTGGTTTCTCGGTTTGGCCGATTGGGGCATCCATAAACGACACAAAACATCATTCATGTGACATTTTGCATTTAAAAATATTTTTCTGCCTTTTTTAAACTGCATTGCAGCACATATTTTGTATAAAAAGTTCATATTTATAATCTATCCTTTGTTAATTTAATGGCATTTTTTTTAATTCATTAATTTTTCACCCTGTTTTAGAAGTAGACTTTTAAAATAGTCTTTGCAGTCATGCATATTTGGTACATATTGTGTGTTTCAATTCACGTTAGAGCAAGTGCATAAATTTTTAGGTGTATATCCAATATAAAAAAAGCTGTGACAAAACAACAGGAGCCGAGAATGCTGCACTGGTCTCTTCACGTGATCAATGGTGCTCTTTGGATATTTAGAGGTAAATATCAACCTGAGAAGATTAAATACTCCAAGGCACTCATGTAGTAAAAATAAAAATCCTTTAATTAGCTGGGCTAAATCATTAAAACAGTTAAAAGTGTAGATCTACGCGTTTCGGCTTCACAGACTTCTTCAGGATACACATCAAATGTTCAAAGAAGTGCTCTTAAACGATTAGTAAGCAATCAAAGACATCTGCTTAATCAGTGGGAGTGGCTAGAGCTTTCCTCGTTGTGCAAAACATAACGATATTCAAAAAGAGAGGAAAAAAACAAACAAACATTAATTTATTTAAAAAGCTGTAATTATAAAAAACATTCATATTGTGGTCAAATATCTGTGCATTGTGATGATATATTCATCTTTCATATTACTGTGCTCTCTCTTATCATATAAAATAGTTTAAACTCAGTATTTCATGTCTGTTTCATGATTATTTCATGATAAGCGGCCATGTAATAAGCAGAGTAATGTAACATCAGCGTCTGCTGCTTTTGCAGTAATTCTACAGTTAATCTTCCGGGTGGTTTCTTTGGATCACATGTTTTTGGTGTTGTTTTGGTTTCTCAGATGGGCTTCCGGATCATTGGGGACAGTCTGGTTATCCTCCTGTCATGAGTAACTCTCCTCACATCGCTCAGCCGGCTCCGTTCCCCTCCATAAACACACAGGTGAGCCCAGCGCTCGTCCATCTGCAGCTGAAGTGCAGAGCTGGATTTGGTTTCTCAAACGGAAAATCGATCAATAATCTTATTATGGATTAAAATGGAACCATTTCTAATATGTGATCCTGGACCACAAAACCAGTCATAAGGGTCAATTTTGAAATCTGAAAGCTGAATAAATAAGCTTTCCATTGATGTATGGTTTGTTAGGATAGGACAATATTTGGAGCTTAGTTGTGTCTGATCAGTCATGATCTCAGATTCATTTGGTTAAAAAATAGCTCCTGATGACCTCATCTAGATGTTTTTCCTTTCTGATGAGCCAGAGACCACAGAAGAAATGCATTTAATTACCGCAGACCTTCATGTGGAAAAGCCATCGAACATTCCTGATGTTGAACCTGCTCTTTCTCAGTTGCTTTTCGGCCGCACCAGAGCTGCATGATAGATACCATAGCATGTTTGCCACGTGCTCGTGAATAATTGCATGTGTGTGTGTGTGTGTGTCGCCCGCAGAAGCGGCAGCCGTTGCCCCTGTCGCCGCAGAATTACCCTCTTCACGGGAGCGAGGTCAACTTACCCACCAGCTTCCACTCGGCCTCGGCTGGATACGGCGTTCCCAACCACACGCCACCCATCAGCAGCTCCGACAGCATCATGGGTAAGACTCTCCACCCAGACGTGACCACAAACCAGAGCTTCACTGCTGCGACCTGCTCTCGTTTCAGTTCACCTGTAAACACAGCTTCATTCTCTGTTCACAGTCAGCAGAGCTGGAAACGCAGGCAGCTCCGGCGCCGAGATCGGGAAAGCGCTCGCTTCGGTGAGTCTGTCATTTACTATCTAATGTGGTGATAAACTCCTGGTAGCAATATCGTATAATATCGTACTTGGAAAGCTTATAAGGAACGTATTTGCTAAATTTGTGTAAGCAGTACACATCAAAACATGCATAATACGTACCAGATTCATCGTAATAATGAGGCACAAATGCATCCACAGCTTAATTCCAACTCCAAATGCTCAAATTGAAAATTGTTTATATATATATATATGTATATGTGTGTATATGTATGTGTATATTATTCTATGTGGTATGATGAAATGTTTATGGGAGATTCATGATGAAAAATGTTTTTAAAAAATAACATGTACTGATAATCACAACAATCACACATCTCTTAATATTGTCTCTTGTGATTTTTAGATCTATCCCTCTGACAATAACGGCAGCAGCTACTCTCCGAGTCCCTCCACTCCTGTGGGCTCTCCTTCAAACGTTGCTGGTGGGTTTCCTGAAGGTTCTTCCTTGAAGGCCATCTGCTGTGGGATTGCTCTGATGCCTCCACACACAAGGCTTTATTGACTCCTGTGTTTGTGTTTTCAGCTTCTGCATCTCAGTGGCCCAAAAGCTCCTCTCAGTCTGCGCCGTCGCCCGGTTTTGAGCCAGGATTGCAGGCGCCGGTACGTTCCTCTGCATCACCATAGAGCAGAAAAACTAGAGATTAAATAAACTTTTAAACTGGAAATTTTACTGTGAGTTGTGTTGCATATGAAATATGCATGTATTGTGTTTCTAGAAACATCAAATAATATTCATGATCAATATTTGAAGTCCACATATAGGAACTTGCGTTTAGTTTATATGCAGTATATTTGACAGAATTTAAGTTAAGATTCACTTTAAGTTTCCAGATGTAAGAACTGCTATTTTACACTTGCATAGCTCTCCAATCAAGATTGGTACGACTTATAATAAATATAATTAAGATATATTATAATAACAATAATAATTTCTTCATATAACAGATAATTTCCATAAAATTTCGCTTGATGTTTATGATCAATATCCACATAGAAACATTATAAATATAGAAGTACTTAATTTATATCTAGTGTATTCTATTATATTTAACTGTATATATTAACTTTCACTATATGGTTTCAGAATGCACCATTTTACGCAATGTTATATAAACATTACTTTCAAATTTGGTCAGTTTTTTTTTTTTATAAAGTTCAATGTGCTGAACCAGGGTATTATAGTTAAAAATAAAACCCATTATAAAAACATTTTTGTTACTTGAAATAAAATAAACGTTAACTGATATAAAACAAAATGTTAACTTTTTATTTCGGCTAGTTTCCATGGCAACATTTCTCATTTTAATTTAGTTTACCTTGATGTACAAAAATAACTAAAACTGAAATAAATTAATGAAAACTATATAGACATATGTATAAAAAAATGACTAAAAATGACAAAAACATACAAAAAGTACATTTCAAATGAAAACGGAAAATATAAAGTTAATGATACTATCTCAATGATATTAAAATAACACTCCCGAACAGCAAAATGTAAATGTTTTGATGGGTATTAATGATTGAACTACATTTATTGAAATATGTCTAATCAGTTGATAAAAGTGTGTTCTACATTTAAGCGAACAAATAGTAATTAACTTTTTGTCCCCTCTTTCGTCTTTAACGCTCACAGAAATAACGTTCATTGCCAAAGCTCTGTTGCGAACAGTGTTGGGCTAGTTACTCAAAGAATGTAATATGTTACTCATTACTAGTTACTCCTTTCAAAAGTAATATTGTTACTTGTTACTTTCTGGCAACAGTAGTTAATTACACTACTAGTTACATTACTTTTTCTTCACGCCGCACAGAAGTTGTAACTGTGTATCTTCCACATAAAATTCTTCTAGAATGTTACCAACAACATATTTCTGCCTCATCATTTGACCAAAATCCACACTGGATCGCAGTCAGAAGTTATTACAAACACTCAATAGCGATTGATAGTGACACTCAAGTAGAAGTGTTGTATTAATCTCATTCATTGTCATGTGTAGCTTGAAGCTAATTGTAATTTCTCTGTTACCCATATACGATTATATTTCATTGTGTTTTATCAAATCGCATAAGTTTGTAAGAAACTTTAATTTTCCAAAAATATTTTTAATTATAGTAATATAATGTACCACATGCTGATCAGAGGGGTGTGGGTGGGATGTAATATCGAGTAAAGTAAAGCCACGACTTACTCAGCAGTGTTCAGATCATCTTTTTTCCTGACAAAATCAATATAATGCAATATTTCTGTCTGCTGAATGCAAGCTTTTCCATATTCCAAGCTTGCCTGCTGCGCTGAGGACATCACATGCATGTGCAAGTCGTGAAAATTATGAAAATAAATCTAGGAGTTATTTGATTGTTGGATTTGAAATAGTGGTCGACCGATATTTTTTGACAGCCGATGCCGATATCTTGGAAAGCAGGGTGGCCGATATAAAGCCGATATATTTTTATTTATTTTTAATATTTAAGAAATTTTAAATCATTTGAAAATGGATTTAAAAATAAATGTGTAAAATAAACATATTTATTCTTTAAATGGCAAAGTATTTTTCACAAAAAAATAAATATTTAATAAAAATATAATTAAAAAAGGAAGTAAACACTGTAACCAACATGGCACTCAGTAATCTGGGAAGTCTATGTGCATTGGGATTTTGGAATCATATTTTTTCATATAAAGCCACGGTAACACTCATTTTACATGCAGCACACAGTGAAAATGACATGAATATGACAGTGGGCAAAAGCATGAAGCGCAGCATAATTTGAAATCACGAGTTTAAAGTTAGTCGATCGTGTGTCTCAATGAAGCTGAACTCTCCACCTGTCCGTATTCAACTCACACGGATCGACCGTCACGCCGAGAACACGCGATCATGCAGGATACAAATGCACACTTCACAAGATCTCACAGCTGGATTCGACTTAAGTTTGCAAGATTTTTTAAATTAAATGTTTATTAGTCATTCAAAGATTTGTTTAAATGATATAAATGCGTATTTGCTGAATGCTGACGGAAAACGAGAAAGTATTATAATGTTTGCCTTTCTATAATAATATAAAAGCAATCGTTATAATACTTTCTTGTATACATTTTAATTCCTTTGTTTAACAGTTCTTTCTGATTATTAGGCAGACTTCTATCCGTATTAGACAGAACTGTTAACGACGACAGCGAACAAGGAGAATGTGAACACTGTGCGCAGGCGCTGCCACTCTCAACGCCGTCAAAATAAAAGTCTGGCGCGCCGTCAAAATAAAAGTGCCTCGAACACATCGGCCATGTGGACAGAAAAACTTATCAGCCGATGCCGATATTTGAAAAATGCCAAATATCGGCCTTGGCGATATATCGGTCGACCACTAATTTGAAATCAGCGGGGTCGAGGCATCTAAAGTAACTAAGTAACTAAGCTGTTTTATGGATGGTAACTGTAATATTATTACTGAAATCTTATTAGTAATTAGTTACACTACTAGTTAATGCAAAAAGTAATATTATTACAGTAACTAAGTTACTAGTAACTAGTTACTGCCCAGTACTGGTTGCAAACTGTCTCGTTGTGCATTTGATGAACTTTGAGTGATGTGTGGTTTTTTGCAGAGTAAGATGGATGACCGTCTGGGTGAAGCGCTGCAAGTGTTGAGTCATTATGCGGTGGGTGCAGACATGCACAGTTTACTGAGCGCAGCCGTCTCTGGACATCCGGCTGGTGCAGCGGCCCTGGGCTCCATCAGTCAGGCCTTCGGGCTCGCCAGCCGTCTGCCAGGCCTGGTGAGTGCTTCTAACCCCAGTGAGCTGCCTGCTTAGGGCCCTGTGAAATCTGCTTTATTTTTTCCTGAATTTTGTTTTAAAAGGGTCATGACATGGATTGTTTTATTATTTTAATATGTTCCTTGAGGTTTACGTATAATGTTAATAAAGTATTTTGCACAAAAAATTAAATAAGTATGTGGAAAAGCGATAATTTTCAAACCTCATTCTGACCCTCTGTGTAAAATTACCTGTTTTTATTGGGCGGGTCCTTTAAAGGGGTCACCGGATGCTACATGCACTTTTACAAGTTGTTTGAACTGAAATGTGTGTTGGCAGTGTGTGTAAACAACCACCCTATAATGATACAAATCCACCCGGTGTTTTTTTAATCTACTAAAATAATTTCCCCTTTCTCAAATCGAGCCGATCTCAGATGCCTGTCTGTGTGACGTCACACAGACAGGCCCCTCCCACGATAGTTTGATTGACAGTAGCGTTTCAGCACTGCACTCACCGCCGGAGCAGATGTAGACAAGAATGACTCGTGAGCGATCAAGGTGTTCTGTTGTTGTTATTTGGTTTCTCGTGTCATGACCCCTTTAATGGCTAAATTAAATTTTAGTAATCAAGCATGTTTTAACAGTGAATTCATGAATTTGTGTCAATCAAATGAAACGTGTACAATTTAACAACAATTTGTTAAGAGTTTTACAAAAATTTAATTTTCAGGGCCCTATAAAAAAAGCTGTATTTTTTACATTTTTTATATATATATAATTTTTTGCCCCCAAATTAAGTTTTTTTAAATTTATTTATTTATTTATTTTTTACAAATTCTTTATTAATTTTTTAATGGTTTAAATGTTTTGTAAATTAAATTGTTAAAGTGATATGAATTCAGATTATTAGACATCCTTACTGATTATTAAAAAATAGTGCCCTAATAATTTGTGCATTATTTTTTTCAGTGTTGTCAGTTTTAATTTTTCTGGATTGTGTTTTATGATTTAATACAAATGTATTATCAAAAACGGTGGTAATCAAATGAGTTTAATAATTTGTTACATTTGTAATAATAAAAAGTTACAAATGATATAGACAAATGCCCTATGAAATAGACATTTCACTAAATTTAGTTCAGAACTGTCAAAACAATTAACTGCCATCAAAACTAAATTTAATTTTGCCAATCAATAAAATTTTTATAATCAAAAAGGGTTTAAGAAATGTAAATCCCCTCCCCCCATACATTTACTGTATTGTGTTTTTATGATTTAATACAATTTTATTATCAAAAATATTAGTAAACAAATGAATGCATAAAACCTCAACAGTCTTTAAAAATGTAATCAAATTAAATTTGAATAATTTTTTCTTTTCTTGGGCAAACAACATACATTTACTGTTTAAATCAAAATATGGTCAAACAAACTGTGTGATATCTCTTAAAAATATTTACATAAATGGTATTATTATTTTTTTATTACGTTGAGAAGTACATTCCACTGTACAATAGTAATTAAACTACTTTTAATTTGGCGGTTTGTAGTAAAGGCCTTTTGAGTTTCTGTGTGTATCTGATGATCGTTTTCTTAAATGAAATGGTGAAATGCTGGTAAAGTGACTCTCCGGGCAGCTCATGTGGAGTGAGAAGGCAGATGAGTGTACACTATCAGTGTATATTAACTGTCTCCTGCTCTTTCCTCTAGATGTCAAATCACAGTGATGATGCTGCAGGTTTACCACAGTCCAGTGCTCTGCTGCAGGGACACCACGCCCCCCATCAGGCCCCGCCCACTTCCCAGTCCGACACCTTTACCAGTCAGTGCTGCTTTTTGAATTATATTTTATAAAAATTATATTTGATTGATTGAGATTCATAAATGATGTGCTTTGTGCAAGTATTTTAGCAGACAAGCATGCAAAATGTCTTTGTATCATGCATTCTTTTCAGACTTGAGTATTTCTGTAGCTTAAACATGGTGCTAGAAACACTAAGTTCATAGGGTCGGTTCTCAGGGAATGCATGAACCGATAACGTGCATACCTTGAATGCAATGCAAGTCGGTTTGGATGAAAGAATCTGCCAAATGCATAAATGTTCAACATTTATGAGTCTAATTTTAACATCCAGAAATCAAACACATCACTTTTAAAGAATTACAGGATGATTTCACAGTGCTGTTGTTGCACAGTGTGATCAGCGTTTTCTGTTGCTAATCTCATCTTGTTTTTGTCTGTCAGGTCTTTCTCTGCCTCACTCCTCTCACTCATCCAGCTCGGATATAAAGCGGGAAGATAAGGAAGATGATGAGAACCTGTCTATTGCAGATAAATCAGAGGATGAGAAGAAAGACGGGAAAAGCCACACGCGATCGAGGTACTTGCCGCCCTGCAAACCTTAATTTAATCCCAGGAGAACTACATATACAGTACTGATCAAAAGTGTGGAATAATTAAGATTTTTAAATGTTTTTTAAGAAGTCTCTTATACTCACCAAGGCCGCATTTATTTGACCAAAAAACAATAATATTGTGGAATATTATTGCAATTTAAAATAACTTTTCAATGTGTATGTTAAACTGTAATTTATTCCTGTGATGCGCAGCTGTATTTTCTGCATCATTACTCCAGTCTTCAGTGTCACATGATCCTTCAGAAATAATTCTAATATGCTGATTTGCTGCTCAAGAAACATTTCTGATTATTATCAATGTTGAAAACAGTTGTGCTGCACAATATTTCTGTGGAACCCGTGATGCATTTTATTTTTCAGGATTCACAGATGAATAGAAAGTTCAAAAGAACAGTATTTATTTGAAATGGAAATCTTTTGTAACATTGTAAATGTCTTGCATTTCACTTGCTCAAGTGAATAAAAGTATTAATATAATTTTCCTTAATTTCATTTACCCCAAACTATTCAATGGTAGCGTATCATGATTTCTACAAGAATAAGCAGCTTGAACTGTTTCAACATGTTTCTTGAGCAGCAAATCAGCATATTAGAATGATTTCTGAAGATCATGTGACTGAATGATGCTGAAAATTCAGCTTTGTTCACAGCAATAAATTACATTTTACAATATATTCACATAGAAAACACTTATTTTAAATAGCAATAATATTTAACTTTTTTCATTTTACTGTATTTTTGGTCAAATAAATGCACCCTTGGTGAGCAGAAGAAGCTTCTTTTTTTTAAAACATTGAGAAGTCATAATTATTCCAAACTTTTGACTGCCAATTAAGTTGCATCAGTAAACACTCAATATACTCGACGTTCCCACCTCCAGCAGCTTCTGATTGGTCCATTTTAAAACCTTGACGTGAGGTTTGCATCGTTCCCTGTCAGTGTGCCCTGATTGTTTTGCCTGTAACCCCTCTCACCCCTTTGTTCCTCTGACCCATGAAGTCAAGATGATGATGAAGAAGATGATGAGGATTTGCCGATTGAGGTGAAGGCGGAGCGGGAGAAAGAGCGGCGCGTGGCCAATAACGCCCGTGAGCGTTTGCGCGTTCGCGACATCAACGAGGCCTTCAAAGAACTGGGCCGCATGTGCCAGATGCACATGAACAATGAGAAACCTCAGACCAAACTGCTCGTCCTTCACCAGGCCGTAAACGTTATTCTCAACCTGGAGCAGCAAGTGCGAGGTCAGTGTGTGTGGCTGACCTCCGATCAGTTCTCAGACACCGCAGAGATGTGTCTGTGGTTGGGACACCTGAATGGGTGCAAGGGGAGGTGGACGCATTTGTTGATTGGAGATATTAAATGCATGATGGATTAATTCAATATGCATCTAGGTTCAATACAAGTTACATTATTTTAAGGCAAGACACTACAAGCAAAAATTAACTTGTTAGTTTTGAGATTTTGGTCCATTTTCTGACTAGTGGAAGGAATTTTTAAAAGTTTTTTCTCCACTTTAGCAGCACTTACATACACCAAAACTTAGGGTTTTATTCCTATCTTTATTCTGAAGGTTTGTACTGAGGGGTTTGTCCATATATCATTCACACTGATTTATATAACAATGTATTCCTAAAAACATGGCGAAAATGATTCTTTTTAAAGGCTTTGAGGTTTTTTTCTCCACTTCAGCAACACTTACAAACACCAAAATTTACGGTTTTATTCCTCTCTATATTCTGAAGGTTTTTACTGAGGGGTTTGTTCATATATCATTCACATTGGTTTATATAACATTTTATTCTTGAAACATGGCGAAAATGCTTATCTTTAAAGGCTTTGAGGGTTTTTTCTCCACTTTAGCAGCACTTACATACACCAAAACTTAGGGTTTTATTCCTATCTATATATTATGAAGGCTTTTACTAAGGGGTTTGTCCATATATCATTCACACTGATTTATAGAACATTTTATTCCTAAAAACATGGCGAAAATGTAATTGTTTTCTGTCTGTTGACAGTATTTTCTAATTTATGGAGCGATAAAAAGAGAAATCCCAAATCCCCTCTGTATAAACCTTTAACTGTAATGTGTCGACAAAATCAAACAAGAATTTTGAACCTGGCTTTATCCGGTGTTCAGAAAAATGTATGCAAATTAGTGCATCTTTAATTAGATAATGCCTCATTTACATATTTAAACATAACTTTTCAGAAAACTTGATGTAATTAATCAACTGGGGAAGTATGGTGAAATCTATTAGTTGTTTTACGCTATTCTCATGTGGTGTCTTGCCTTAAAATAAGCCCTAGAAACAGCCTAGCAACACCCTGACAACCAGCCGAGTTGCATTAAACTCAAAAATATTTCCTTTTAATAGTATCTTAAGTTATTAAAATGTAAATATATATTATTAAAATATGTAAGGTATTAATTTATCTTTGTGATAATTCTTTTGAGATGCATTATGTAGTATGTTACGTAAGCCTCCTGCCTCCCCGTGGCCCACACAGGTGTCTGTTTAGGGTGATTGTGGGACTGTCTGCATTTTCTGTAACTGTGCATGTGTTTCTGTCTTGTCATTTCATGTTTGGCACTCGTCCTTTCCTGTTTTCTGTTCATCTCACCTGCTTGCAAGATTCATGCAACTAACAAACTCGTTTGTTAAAACTAGTTGGAATCGTTAAAGGTATAAATGTAAATGATCATTTACTAACTCTAGTTAAGTTTTGAAGGATGTTATAGTGAATGTACAATGACTGTCAACCCAAAAAAAGCATCATAAAACTATACTAACTGTCTTGTGCACCATATTCCTTCTCAAGTCTTATCTTTTATTTGGGAATTCAAACTTGAATTGAATTGAATTGTCGTCTCACGTCGACAGCGTCTGGATCAAAAAGTTGTGCTTGAACACACCGCACAAACTACTAGGGCTGTCAAAATAAAATTAGAATTTTGAATATTCATCGAATTCAAAATAAAAGTCCACATTTGAATGCAAAAACGTTGCATTCGAATTGTAGGTGTGCGTCAGGCAGCCTTATCAGTGGCACACGAGATGCGATGACGGTGTAAGTGTCATTGCATTTTAATGCTTTTTTAAGCCTATCCAGTTGAACCCACTGGATGCGGCACTGCTGCGTTGTTTATTCAAAATATTGCGGAAAAAGAGAACATCAATGCGGAGAAGATCTTGTTTACGTCAAAACTGAAACCAAGCCGTTCACACAGAACGCATATTTGTCGCATTTTCTAGAGCAGTGGTTCCCAATCCTGGTCCTGGAGAACCCCCAACACTGCACATTTTAGATGTCTCCCTATTCAAACACACCTGATTCAACTCATCAGCTCATTAGTGAAGACTCCAAGACCTCAAATGTGAGTGTCAGATAAGAGAGACACCAAAAAGGTGCAGTGTTGGGGGGTTCTCCAGGACCAGGATTGGGAACCACTGTTCTAGAGGGACATCTATCACCATTGCACTCAGGTCTCGCACAAGAGAGACACATGTTTAGAAAGCCATGTAAAATTAATGTAAGTTCAACTTTTAAAAAAACATGTCTCGAGACTTTATGGTGGTTTTTCCCCATCCTACTGCATCTCATGTTTTTAAATGAAAAAGTACTCTTTGTTATTGGTTTTCGGTCCTTTGTATTAAACTATACATACATACAGTACATGATTCTGTTTTGTTTCTAATTGTTTAAGCAACTTAATTATATATGGTTTATAAACATTATTTTAAACATTATGCACTTTTTTTCAAAGAGAGTAGTGTTATTTTATTGCATTGTAAACATGCATTAGTAATATTTTGCTCGATGCGCCCTCTTGTGGCCACAGGAGAGGAGCCAAAATCTTTTATCCCCCCCTAACTGAAATTATGCCTTTTAAATTCGAATACAATTCGAATATTGATAATATTTAAGTACGAAATTCAAATTTAGTTTTTCAGCCCTTTTGACAGCCCTACAGACTACAGCCGACTGCAAACTAACACGTGCGTTCTGCGCCTGCGTGAGCGGAATTAGCTGTCTATATCAGCAGCTGTCAATAGTATATATTCATCATTTAAAAGAAGAGACCGAAACAAGGATGTACGAGATATATGCAGATATACGAAACGTAAACAAAATATTTGCATATTGGAATGCTTGGGAAAGATCACGTAAAATTAGAACAGCCTTCTGTCTGTGCTGCCTTCATTTAATAGTTTTCATCAATTTTTACTTTAATTCTGGGGCAGTGACTCATTCGCTAAACTGAGCATCCAATCAGAGTTCTCCCTCGTACCGTCGTCCCTGATGCCAATTGTGACCCTGGAGCACAAAACCAGTCAAAAAGGGTCAATTTTCCGAAATTCAGATTTATACATCATCTGAAAGCTAAATAAATAATCATTCCATTGACGTATGATTTGTTAGGATAGGACTGATATTAATATTTGGCTGAGATACAACTATTTGAAAATCTGGAATCTGAGGGTGCAAAAAAAATCTAAATATTGAGAAAATCGCCTTTAAAGTTGTCCAAATGAAGTTCTTAGCAATGCATATTACTAATCAAAAATTAAGTTTTTATTTATTTACTGTAGGAAATGTACAATATCTTCAAGGAACATGATCTTTACTTAATATCCTAATGATTTTTGGCATAAAAGGAAAATCGATAATTTTGACCCATACGTTGGCTATTGCTACAAATATACCCTGCTACTTATGACTAAAACTATGTTTTAGTTTAGTTTCATTTTTTATTTCCAGTAGTTTTAGTAATTTTAATTTATTCAGTTGTCAAAAAAGCAACATTTCTGATTTTTTAATCTAATATTTTATTTCACGTAAACCTTTTCAACTTAATTTCAATTAAATTAATCTTAAATACAATTTCAATAATTTCAAATATGTTTTTAGTGGTTTAAATTTGTTAATAATAACCCTTGTGCAAACGCGTCTTGGCTCGACAAGTATGAATAAACACATGCACAAAAGAGATTTTCAGTGAATAAAGGGTTACATTTCAGCCGATTTCCTCGTAAAACACGTTCATTTGACTTCAGAAGACTTGAAATGTAGTGCACTAGTCGTATGGACTACTTTATGGTGCTTTTTTGTCATTTTTGCAGTTTGACAGCATCTGTTCCCTATTAATTTCCACAAAAGAAACTCTTGAGTAAATGATGGCATTTTGATTATTCCTTCAAGACTAGTATGAATGCAGCCGTTTATGCATAATGCATGCATGCAACCATCCTGATTTCCAGAGTGGACATCATCTATGCTTCTGTTTTCTTTTCTAGTTGTTTTTTAAATCCGTGTTCATACACCTTATGGTTTTCTTTCCCCCCCAATTTGACTGTTGCATGTCCGTAACCCCTCCGATCCGCTGTGAAACGCTTTTTCCGCAGGCATTAACCCCGCAGATTAGAAGAGACGGACTCGTTCTTTTGTGTTTCTTTCTTAACGTTTTACTCGCTTCAGATTGTAATGGTCTGATTAATGCTTGCATGTCATGTTTAACCCTCTGTTTGCCAGGTTGTTTTTCTTTTTACCCATCTCTCCATCTGTTCTTCAGCCCTTTTGTTTGCAGATGGCCGCAGTGGTTTTTAGTCTCATGCTGCATAAATGCATCTCAGCAGCGGGATGCGTTTACGATGAGACAGTCGCATTCACCTCATCCTGTCTTCTGTCTGGCTCTCTCAGTGGCAGTGTGTTTCTGTTCGGTTCTTGGCAGACGGTGCCTCTCTCTCATCTTGCTGTCCTCTCGTCTTGCGCTCTTTCGCTCCGCGGCAGATCCCACAGGCCTCCTGAAAGCCACTGACACTCGGGCTGTGTCTGCTTTGAAATTGCGTGTCCGGTCACAACGTAAGAAAGATGCTCCGGATCGGTCGCGTCCCGCTCTCCTCTCTGCACCGCCACTGGATCCCTCTCTGCAACCCTCGTTTAACTGGAATCAGTGCAGTTTTAATTGGTTTAATAGGTTCAGACCACTTCAAGTGGGTATGGAGTTTAAAATGCAGCATTTGTTTCTGCTTTTGAAATCGTCTTAAATATCTGTGTATTGTTTAACATGTAAAACAGGATTAATGACGCTAGGGTTTTGCAGGGACCTTTTTGGGCAATTTAAAATTGTGGAAATTTTCTTAAGTTGAAAAAATATTTTATATATATATATTTTTTTATTTAATATTTGAATATTTTCAAATATATGTAATAAAAATATTATATGCATTTAATAAAATGGTAATTACAATGTAAAAAGTATGTCATATAATTTTAGTAAAATTATAATTTATATAATTATAATGCCAAATAAAATAATGTTATGTTATCATGATAGTAATAATATATTATAATATTATGAAAAATATAATAGATTTATTATTAAAAAAATTATTAATTGAGAAGATTTTTTTCTTCTTCTATTATTAATGTTATCACTTTAAGACGCATTCTACTGTACAGCAGTAATATATTTCTTATTTCTCCGAGTTCAACCAAGCTCTTATTTTGACGTGTTGTCGTGAAGAGCTGTGAGTTTCTGTGTATCTGATGCTAGTTTAATGCTGCAGAAGTGAACTAATGCGTTCAGTTTCCACTGCGACTCTGCTTTTACTCTGAATGAATGAAAACCAGCTTTACATCTTGAACGTCTTTGCATGCTGCTTTTCCCGACAGATCCTGACAAGGAAGCTCTCCGTCGACGTGGCCTTATCTTCCCGTTCTTGTTCCAGAGTCCACACACACACTCACTCTCTCACTCACACACACAATAATGATCCTTAAAAACAGGCTTTATTTTCTTCAGGTAAATATATATATGTTTTTTTGTCCTTTCTTTTATTTTCAGGGAGGTGAAATATCTGAATGTGTTTTTGTTGAATTTTTTTTTTTTAAGGAAAATTAAGCCTGTGTTAAAGGACATTAAGATTTTTTATTCTGACTTTTTATGACCAACACATTTGCCTCAATGTCATTATTATAATGCAAAAAAAACAAAAACGTAAATTATTCATCAAATTTATTTTTTGTGTCCTTTATGCTGATTTAAATATAAATCATGGTATTACAGTATTTTTACTGTATTATATTTTTAAAAATATATAAGGATATGAGAATAAAAACATTTAGAAATAAAACACTTGGACACATTAAGGTAATAAAAAAAGAATGCAAAAGTCATAATGATCCTAAAAGTAGGGGGTTTTTTTTCTTCGGTTAAAATATTTTATTTTATGTTTTATTTATTTGATTACATTTTTGAGGTGAAATATCTGATTGTGTTTTTGTGGGATTGACGCTAATATCTGCCATCATTCACCAAAGCACCAGAGCTTGTGTTGTTCATCGTGGATTTCTGAAGTATTGGAAAACGCTGGATAATAGTTTCTTTTTGTGTGCGTCTCATTTACGAGCAGCTCGTTTTATATCGCAGAGGAAAGCTCTCGGAAACGTTTCTTTATGCAGATGTGTGACTGAGTCTGAGCATTTCAGCCGTGTATTACCACGTTTCTGAGGCCAGCTATCAATATGCTTCGGATTTGACTTAAGCTGGACTTTAATTTGGTTTCTTTAGAGCAGATTTTGCTCACACGATACAATATCGGACTAGTACGTAGTTAACAGATACTCTGATTAATTAGCGATTCATTGCTAAAGTTGTGCATTTGATCAACTCAAAAAGTGTTGATTCACCAATTTGCCGCCAATATTTCTACACAAAGTAGAGAAAAATAGATCGCAAGGGTCTTTACAAGACGACCCCGACTTTTACTTCTTTTTATAAAGTTCTGTTAAATGTTTGTGTTTACTTGTTTTTGTTATTATCTGTGTTGATTTTAAATGTTAGATGAATGGCGAAAACTAGTGCTGAAGTACGCCAGGAACAAATTGTGTTTCATATTTCTATTGCAATTTTATTATCGGGAGATCTTGGAAATAATTTGCCATTTAGAGATGCCAAATTTGAAGCCCGTTTCCGCCACTGAATAAAAAATAAAACAACGGTAGTTGGGACTTTTTATCTCACAGTTCTGACTTTTTTCACACAGTTGTGAGTTATAAAGTCAGAATTGCGAGATACAAAGTCAATTGCGAGAAAAAAGTCAGAATTGCGAGATCAAAAGTCGCAGTTACCCGTTTTATTTTTTATTCAGTGGTGGAAACGGGCTTCCATACTAAGGTGAATAATCACTGTGCCCAAATTTCGCATAACGCACATTAGTGGTTTCGTTCTTGATGTTTTCGGTCCAAATTGAAAGGAAACACAGTTCCCGAGTTTATCTCTAGAGATCGTTTTCTTTTCTTCCTTAGTACTAACATCGTCTTTTACAACTAAAAGATGATTATATGAATTATTCTCGTTTATGTATTGCGAAAATGTAAACTCTTAAAGGAGCGAGAGAGTGGCCTTCCTCATTCTCCGGCGGCGGGGAGTGATCCTGTACTAGTGCCTGCATCGTTTTGTTCAGTTTTATCCTGGAGTCAGTCAGGTTTTTATTCAGACGTCACGTCTTGTGGCTTCGACTTGAGAATATTTTATAAATTCACATGAGGAGGGACGTGAGGATTCCAGATGTATGTTAAGCGAATTCCTGTTCCTCTGAGCAAATAAAGTACTTTCTTTGTAAACATGGATCTGTTTGTGTCAATTCTGTTCGTCCAGCTTTAGCTCCGGTCAAATCTTGACTGATTTTAATCAAGTAAACGCAGTGGTGGACGAAGTACACACATCAAGTACTTGAGTAAAAGTACAGATCCGTATAATAAAATATTACTCCAGTAAAAGTACTCCGTTTTCAATTCTACTCAAGTGAAAGTACTTGTTTTTTTATGTACTTATGTAAAAAGTACTGATAGATTAATGTTTATTTTGCAGTTTTATATAGGCTACTTATATCATTTAATTTTATATGAGCATATATAGTTTTATAATCCTACTGCTCAAAATACCTGGGATTTTCTCAAAATAACCAATAAGGAAATAATGAATATAATAAGGAAAATATAATTAGATTTTCATAATGATTTTTTCTTCTCAAACCTTGTCTGGTGTAAAAGCACCCCTGGCCAAATGCCCCCAGCATGCATCACTTCCCACTTTGATAATTACTGTAGTTACCATGTTCTGAACATCATCCTTTCTTTTCCCTCAGATGTGATCTATCTAGGTGGTTGAATAAAAAATATTTGGACTTTATTTTTTTTTAATTACCTCAATTTAGCACCAGCAAGCTCGTTAGCTAGACGGCATCAGCTAACATTGACTTATTTTCAGCATGGTTATGAATAAACATTTATATTTGTCTACTCGGCTAGTTGATCCAGATACATAGTAACTTAGGCTATGTGTGCTGACAACCAATATAAAAAAAGAGGTCACATAGGGCTAAATGCATAGCAATTTAGTAAAACTGCTAACATTACAGCAGCGGGGAAGATAAACATGCATGAGTTATTTTATTTAATCTGTGTTATTTTAATGTTTTTTGACCTAAAACATAGAGACTCTGATGTTGATGTGTCTGCATTCAAGCATTTCCGTGGGCTTAAACAGATCACCCTTTACAGCAGATTTAGTTCACAAACAACTGACAGCTTTGACCTAAATATGATTTTCAGTTATAATATTTAATCCTAAAATTCGACATTAGTAACTTATTTTAGCAGCATCAGACGCGCGCGCGGTTGTTACTTGTGAGTTCAGTTCACTGGAGACTCGCTCTAAACGGTTCGTGTGAATCAGTGAGTTGTCGACTCGAGAACAGCTGCAATCGGTTCATTCCAATTCGTCAATTAATCGTTTGGTGCGATTTGCAAACCGATTTAACAGGTTCATTGAAAAGAACCAGTTCATTCATGAATCCGACACCTCCTCTGCGTCAGAGCACAGTGATATATTATAAGCAGTAACGATATGTTTTATGAAATGTAGTGAAGTAAAAAGTACGATCTTATGCTTTGGAATGTAGTGAAGTAAAAGTAAAAGTTACTCAAAATAAAACTACTAACACCTAAAAAACTTTCATTTTGATTTCATGGGGACTTTAATGGCGACATGCATTTACACAAAAACAGATTCAGTATTCCTCAGAAACTGACAATCAAAACTTCAATCCTAAATAGCCTGTGTTAAATAACAGAAACATCCCATTTTATTAACTTTACTGCTGACCTTCAATGATCCAGTTCAGCCATACGAATAAGCAAAAATGACTTTACATAAACATAACATTTGCAGTGTTGCACTTTCTTCTCCTGCGTCCTGTGCTTAATGCAATCCAGAGAAAAAGTAACACGAAATTAATGCATTACCTTGCATAAAAAGTAACTAAGTAAAGCAATTATGTACTTTTTAGGGAGAATGTGTAAATGCATTTTAACTAAGTAAAGCAATTATGTACTTTTTAGGGAGAATGTGATATTGTAATGCATTACTGTTAAGAGTAATGCATTTGTTCACACATGTTCACGCTCACATCGCCTCCTGCTGGACATAAAGCTACGTTTCTTCTTCCCGTTTCACAAATTGTTCGTTTTTAAATTAATACTTAGTATGCATGCGCATCTTCTTTGTGACGTGTTAAATTAAACCTTTAAGAAACAAAATAAAAAGACGACTTTTCCCTTTTACGCAAATTATTTCAACGTACTTTTAATTGAAAGACTTTTAATTTGTAACAGCCCCTCGGTAAGGAACTTCCGCCGCGCGTGTTGACGCTGCTTCCTGTGCGTTTTCTCCGGCCGCTCTGCTCTTCACACGCGTCTGATCATGTTGGGCAAAATAATCGGACAGAAATACTTGTCTATCGCGAAATCCTGGTAAGAACATGGTAAAGCTCCGTACAGCAGGAGGACTCTGCTCTTTTATTAATATGATGTGTTGGTTTTTATTAATAGCGTTGTCCTTGTGGCGACCTGACTAGCATGCTAAAGCTAACGAGCTCAGGTCACGAGAAAACACACTAAACTTTACTGGCGTGCTCTTTCCACGCTTTCTTTTGCTTTATAGAGTATATATTATTTATTTGATAGTGTAGTGTGTGTTTATGTGGCAGCTATTTGTGTTTTCTTATCAATGCTCTGGTTTGTTATTGTTTATAGTAACATTAATAATAGAACCTTAACCTCTAACTGCATTAATTGCTGTTTGATTTCATAGTTTTAAAATAAAGTCTTAAAAAGTCAGAGACTCAAACTGAGCAAACTGTATAATTTGGTGCAGATGCTGATATTTCTATGATGAGATGCTTGTGATGTAAATCAATGAGATCTTTATAACAGTATAGAGCAGATACTGACATAAAATGATCTAAATATCAGCGGTCGCTCTATATCTCCAGTAACATGTCTCAGTGAGATGAGAGTGAAATGCTCCAAACATATAATGCAGTGATTGAGAGCTGAAGAAATAAAGGCTCCTCAGAAGATGTGAGATGTTCTGAAATGCTGAAAACAGTTGAATAGAAAGATCCAAAGATCAGCATTTCTCTGAAATAAAAAGCTTTTGTTACATTACACACTATACCATTCAAAAGCTTGCAGTCAGTATATTTATTTCTTTTTAATTGGGGGGGGTTAATATAATAGAAATTAATACTTTTATTTAGCGAGGATGCTATAAATTGATCAAAAGTGCTAATAAATACATTTATAATGTTCCATAAGATTTCTATTTCAGATAAATGCTGTTCTTCTGAACTTTCTATTCATCAAAGAAACCTGAAAAAATTCTACTCGGCTGTTTTCAGCATCACAATAATAATAATAAATGTTTTTGAGCAGCAAATCGGGATTTTAGAATGATTTCTGAAGGATCGTGTGACTGGAGTAATGATGATAAAAATTGAGCTTTGAAATCACAGGGATAATTACGTTTTAAAATATATTCAAATAGAAAGCAGTTGTTTTAAATAGTAAAAATATTTCACAATTTTACTGTTTTCGCCGATCAAATGAATGCAGGCTTGGTGAGCCGAAGAGACTTCTTTAAAAAAAAAACATAAAAAATCTCACTGTTCAAAAACCTTTGACTGGTATAGTGTGTGATATGGAAATCTTTTTTCTGAATCAGATGTTTTGTTTTGTTTTGAAACTCTTCAAACAAAAAAAACTAAATGGATTGGATTTGTACTATCTGTCTGAACAAAGACGTTTGACTGCTGATGTCTGTATTTGCTGTGTCTTGCTTCTAGTGTTTTCTGTGTTCCTGTTGGTCAGTCTTGCTTCAGATGGACTGAAGATGTTTGTCACTGTCGGAGATGAAGACATCGAGCCACCTTTTGTTCATCGCTGCTAATAAACCATGTGATATTTATTGTTTTGGAGTGTTCAATCCATTTTTCCCTCATGAAAAGTCTCGCGATCAAAATCGACTGATTATACAGATGTAATGTTTTCTGTGTGTCCGCTTCATCGTTTCTTTCCACCGAATCCTCATGGAATAAATACACTAATTCTGTTACTGAGAACATCATCGTGGACCTGAACTCAGCGTTTTAATTCTGTTGTGGTCTCCGTGTCATCCGCGGGTTACTGGCGATGCTTGTTAATAAATCAAAGAAAATTAATTTGAGGTGTCTGTTATTCTTTATGATCGCCAGTTATACATATGCACGAGTTTACCAATATTAACGTGTTTTTATTGTCATCTGATTCTTATAATTAATTGTTTTTCATTTTCAGTTAAACTGTTGGATTAATGTGCATACGTTTTTGAATCAGGCTTCGAATCTTCCAATACACCAGTGTTATTTTAGGATCATATGCAATTATGATTTTTGTTGATACTTTGCATGAGATTGCAAAAATCATTTTCTGTTTTAGTAATTTTTAGTTTCTTTTATTTGTAGTTATATAATATACATTTATTTAGGTTTAAACTTAGATACTTAAACTAAACGTATAAGAAATATTTTATTAAATTAGATTAATGGTCTTTAAAAATATACTTTAACCCCTTAACTGTCACCGTCCCACCTGTGGGACGTTTGGCGCTCTTTTTTTTTTCTTTTTTCTCCATCAAATCTTTTAGTAATCATCATAAATCATGTATCATTTGAAAGCTTAGAAGCCCAAGATTCATGCTGTGAAAACCATTTAGAAATCTGACATTGCGTTACCATGGAAATGGTACTTTAAAATCTTTCGGCGGTCTCCTCCCCTTAGTGGGCGGCGTCAAGTGTCATATTACAAAATGCAGTCTTTTAGAATCAAACCTTTTTATAATCTTCACAAAACACATATCATTGGAGAGGTCTGAGTCTCAGGGTTCCATATTTGGAGGTTATTTTGAGATAGAAGTAAAGAGAAATCTAGACATTTGTGACAGAAAAATGCTTTAAAAAAACTCAGTGGAGTTTGGATGGCACCCGGTGGCTGTTTGTGGGATAACACCCTGAATACAATCTCACAGGAATCCCAGTTTTTTTCATATCAACTTCAAATTTGGAACATAACTTATTTAGACACAAGGCTATAATTGTATACCAATTTTAGAGTAAAACCTGATATGTAAAATATTTATTATACATATAAAATAAAATTAATATAGTGCATTTTCTTTACAGTATATTTAAACTACTATAACTTTTTGATACTTACATTTTTAAACTTTTGCGATAATCTGCTGATTTTCCTCTTTAAAAAGAGACCAACCTTATGTCTGTATTCCAAAGTGTTCATAAAATACAACAATTTAAGTTTGGATAGTGCACCTGCATGCCTATTTTAAAAAGTGGGGGGTGACAGTTAAAGGGTTAAAAGATTTAGTCGTTTTTAACTTTTTTGATACAGTGAGTCGATTCTAACTGAACTGTAAGATCCGATTCTACGAGTCTCCATTCATCGCCATCCTTTCTTAGACAACAATCGACTCTGAAATCGCTACGAGCTTTCTGAGACACAGCAAATGTGTTTTCAGCTCTTTTATTTTATTAAATAATAATATTAGATGTTTTTTACCACTCCGCGGATGAGTGAACTGCGAGTCGACTCTCGGTTCTCAGAGAGTCGTGACTCGTGACTCGTGAGTCAGAAGCTCGTGAGGTGAGCGGATCGAGAGCAGCGCCAGCGGCCGCCTTCGACCCTAAACATACTGCGGTCAGGCCAGCCTCCACTTTGAAAAATACGGTCATTCTAGCCGCCACGTTGTTTTGTGGTGCGCGCATAGACTAGGCGTTACGGTAATAGCGTGTAAACCTCAGATCAAGGGAAAAGCGTTCAAGCTCTCATGCGTTATCTCTCTCGCCCTCTCTCTCTCTCTCTCTCTCTCTCTCTCTCTCTCTCTCTCCTCTAATGCGTTATGTCTCTGGCTCTCTCTCTCCTCTCATGCGTAATGTCTCTCTCTCTCCCCTCTCATGCGTTATGTCTCTGACATTCATTTATTGAGCCAGTTTCTCCATCAATTAATGAATGAATGAATGCACTCATATATGACCAGTTCTGTCTTTGAATAGCTCTAAAATGGAAACTCCCTGTTTCCACAGACTAATTTCAATTCAGATTAATAGTCCAGTACCCCAGGGTGTCCCTCAGCCAGTTTCAGGACGATCTGATGTTGCATTACATAATGAAAGCCCTCAAAAAACTCTTATTCTATCTGTTCTGCCTGTGAATTTGGATAGCTCTAAAAAGGAAACACCCTTTTTCCACAGACTAATTTCAATTCAGATTGACAGTCCAGTACCCCAGGGTGACCCTCAGCCAGTTTCAGGACGATCTGATGTTGCATTACATAATGAAAGCCCTCAAAAAACTCTTATTCTATCTGTTCTGCCTGTGAATTTGGATAGCTCTAAAAAGGAAACACCCTTTTTCCACAGACTAATTTCAATTCAGATTGACAGTCCAGTAAATTCACAGGCAGAACATGTAGAATGAGATTTTGAGGGCTTTTATTTTGTAATGGGATTTTTTTTTGTTGTGAAAACAGGGAGTTTTCTTTTTATAACTGTGAATTTACAGATAAATGTGGTTATATACAAGATCATTAAATGGTTTTATTTTGTTATTTCGCATCAGACAGTTATTTTTCGTAACGCCTAGTCTATGCGCGCACCACAAAACAACGTGGCGGCTAGAATTACCGTATTTTTCAAAGTGGAGGCTGGCCTGACCGCAGTCTAAACATCCACAGCTTTTCCTCCAGACAGACTCCGGGAGAAACATGGAGAGGAAAAGGTGGGAGTGCTCGGCTCTCCCAAATGGTTGGAAAAGGGAAGAAGTGACCAGAAAGTCGGGCTTGTCCGCGGGGAAAAGTGATGTCTATTATTTTAGGTACTGCAGCGGGACTAGCCGGAGACCAGCGAGCCGAGACAAAAACTCTCTTTATATATTAATTAACAATCTAATCCGACCTCAATCGGCTATCTGAGTACTCTAGTACGTTATTATTCCAGATTATTACCGTTTGTAGTGCGTACGTTAAACTAATCGTGTTTTAGCGTCTCCTGCGAGTTAGCACTGAGCGCTAATCTGCGCTAGCAGCTATGCTAACTCATTGTTTTTGTTTTGCTTACTCGCAGTTGATCGAAGTTATCTATCGTTTTGTTCCAGTTTCAGTTGAATACATATTTCCTTATAGTCTGTCTAGCGTTTATATTCGAGTCTGCACTGTATTTACGATTTAAAAATGCTCATTTAAACAAATAACACTGTGGTAAGTGATGCAGCGGCTGCAGAAGTGCGAATAATTTGTTAATAATCGCTCGTTTATCATGAGAATCGCTGAAATATTCAATTTATGCAATATATGTTTCATATAAATGCCAATTATCACTTGCACCATGGTATTACCGTCTGAGACTGTCACTTTGCTATGGTACGAACACAGTTTTTAGGTGTCTTTCTAGTGTGTCTTTATTAATTGTAATTCTTTACTCAAAAATCCTCCTCCCTATATATATATATAAAATTATGTTTTTATTATATTTGTGACCGGTGTTGGGGAAAGTTACTTTTAAAAGTAATGCATTACAATATTGCGTTACTCCATAAAAAAGTAACTAATTACGCTACTTAGTTACTTTTTATGGAAAGTAATGCGTTACGTTACTTTTGCGTTACTTTTTAAAGCTGGACAGGGCTTGCTTGTTTGTTTTTAAAATAAAAAAGTTCTATTTTTGGCAAATATAAAAGCCTTTTCACAGCAAAAGTGAAATGAATGCGCCTCAGGCTGAAGGGAAAGTACAGTAGAATACAGAAGAAGACATTTCAACACACTTCAGCAATAAACAAAGACACACAGATGTTCGTCTAGAGTAATTTTTGTTTATTAGTACAGCTGAACTGAATCAGCGAAGGTCAGAAGCAAAGACATTGTTTAATAGAATGGGATTAAATACATAAAGGAGATTTGTGTTGTTTAACATTTAATTATTGCAGGTTTGCGTCATATTCTGAGTTGCATTATTTTTATTCATTTTGAGGAATACTGAATCTGTGTTTTTTGTGTGTGTGTGAGTGAGATGAATTAATGCATATTCATATTTATTTTAGAGCTACAGTAACATCTTCTGATTTCTGTCACCATGGCAACACCAGAGCTGTCAGTCAATAAATTGAACAAAATAAAAAGTAACTCAGATATTCTCTTGAAAATTAAAAAGTAATGCGTTACTTTACTAGTTACTTGAAAAAAGTAATCTGATTATGTAACTCGCGTTACTTGTAATGCGTTACCCCCAACACTGGTTGTGACGTCTAAAATGGGTTATGTGTTTGTCTGTGGTGATTTGTGCTAATGCATATCTATCTTTCTTGTTTAACACTAGAGTTATCTGTAAAACATGCATATGCTGGGTTGACAGGTTATGCAGTGGAAGTGCTGTTGTCGGTCTGGAAAATAAGGAATGTGTTTTTGATCTTTTCTTTCCCTCTTAGTCCAACAGGGAAGAAGTTCCGGAGTAAACCACAGCTGGCCCGATATCTGGGAAACTCCATGGATCTCAGCTCCTTTGATTTCCGCACAGGGAAGATACTAATGAGCAAACTGATTAAGAACAGGCAGCGGCTTCGCTACGATCACGGTCAGAGCAAGGTAAAGACTGACCCAATGATGTGCACTGCAGGTTTTGCTTTCTGTGTTGTGCTGTTTGTAATGTTTGTGTCCGGATGCCTGTGTTCAGGGTAAACCTGATCTGAACACGTCACTGCCGGTCCGACAGACGGCGTCCATCTTTAAACAGCCCGTCACCAAGGTCACAAATCACCCCAGCAACAAGGTTAAGACGGACCCTCAGAAAGCTGTTGACCAGCCCAGACAGGTTTTTACGATTTTTATGTGTTCGAATGAGTCTTTTTTTCTGCTCACCAAGGCTGCATTTATTTGATTAAAAAAACTGTAAAATTGGGAAATATTATAAGAGTTTAATACAGCTGTTTTCTATGTCAATATCTTTTACTTTTTGACTTTTAGTCATTTAGCAGACGCTTTTATCCAAAGCGACTTACAAATAAGAAAGTAATTAAAACTAAAAGCTAAAACTCTATACTCACACGTTTAAGAAAATAAAATAAATAAAATAAAAATGAGAAATGCATACAACAACATTTCAAAACTAAACATTTAAATGAAAACAAAACAAAATTAAGCTAAAAACAATTCAAAATATGAAAAGAACAAAAGGTATGAGTTTAATAATGATTCTAACATAACACTAAGCCAAACACTAAAAAACAACTACATGTGTGCATGTATGTACAGCCACACACATATACATGTACATATATATAAATACATTCAATATATATATATATTATTTCATTTTAAAACTAAAAGCTAAAACTCTATAAATACTATATATATATACACACACACACACACACGTTTAAGAAAATAAAATAAATCAAATAAAAATGAGAAATGCATACAACAACATTTCAAAACTAAACATTTAAATGAAAACAAAACAAAATTAAGCTAAAAACAATTCAAAATATGAAAAGAACAAAAGGTATGAGTTTAATAATGATTCTAACATAACACTAAGCCAAACACTAAAAAACAACTACATGTGTGCATGTATGTACAGCCACACACATATACATGTACATATATATAAATACATTCAATATATATATATATTATTTCATTTCCATTTTGTATGTTGAAGTACTGAAATAACTAAAATTAAATAAAACTAAAACTTAATAAAAAACCTATATAGACATAATAAAAACTAATAAAATGACAACATTACTACAACTGTAACTAAAACTAAAATAGATAACTAATACAAATCAAACTACATTAGTTCATCAGTAATCCTAAAAAAAATAACACTGAGCCAAACACACATGCTAAAATAACAATAACTTACATAATAAGAAATGGTTATAAAATAAATATCTGATAAAAATATCTGTTCAAATGTAATGTATTCCTGTGATTTCAAAGCTGTATTTTCAGCCTCATTACATTACAGTCTTCAGTGTCACATGATCTTCAGAAATCATAATAATATGCTGATTTGCTGCTCAAGAAACATTTCTTCATACATTTTATTTTTCAGGATTCTTTGATGAACAGAAAGTTCAAAAGAACAGCATTTATTTGAAAGTCTTTTGTAACGGTTATAAATGTCTTTAATATGGAAGCCTGTTTCTGTCACAGTATATAAAAAAAGGTTAATTGAGACTTTTTATCTTGCAAAAAAAATACAAATTGTGAGATATAAAGTTGCAGTTACCTTTTTTTTAATCCTGTGGTGGAAGCAGGCTTTCTTACTTTGTCACGTTTAATACATTTAATGTGTACTTGCTAAATAAAAATATTAATTAAAAACGTATTATGTCTTACCTCAAACTTTAACAATAAAAGTCGACCATAAATTATAGGCACTTTCACACCAGAGGAACCTTTTCATAGTTCCTACAACTATTGGCAGAAGTTCCTGCTTTTTAGCATGTTCGCACCGCAGGAACTAGGAACGTATTTAGTTCTAGGAACTCCATTTGGGCTTACTAAATGAGCTCCTACTTCAGAGCAGGTCTAAAACAGTTGTATATTAGGAACTATCAGTGACGTACTTGTACGCTGATTGGCCAAACGCTTACGAAACACCGGCTATCCGGCATTTTTTAAAAGCCATGTAAAAATATTTACTCCACGAACATGGAAAACGACGATAACGGCATTTACCTGTTGTGTTGTGTTCTTTTCTCAGCCTCGATGATATGAAACACTGCAAGTTGTCATAGAAGATTTAGTCCGATTTTTATGCTCTTTCAATCTCACAAACTGTGTTTACATTCCATCTCTGTTATCACGAAACCCACAACATACACACCCCAAAAAAACTAAACTCCGATCACGGCATCCTCCATTCACCGGTTGTTGACGTTTGTAAATGCTGCGAATAAAGACGTCACTATCAGCTGCTTCAGAGTTCCTGCTGCCGGTGCGAATGCAAGCAGGAAAAAACGGCCCGAGGGAGAAATTGGTTCTTTAGGAACGACCCTGCTGCCTAGTTCCTGAAACTACCTAATGACTGCAGCTGTCAAGCTCCGAAAAGATCAAAAAGAACCATAAACGGCAATCTAGTCGATTAGTTCCTGTAACACTCAAAGTGATGCAAACTTTAAATCATGTTTGGTCTGTTTACTTCACAGCTGTTCTGGGAGAAAAAGCTGAGCGGACTCGACACTTACGATATCGCAGAGGAGTTGGTGAAGACCATGGATCTTCCTAAAGGATTGCAAGGTGAAAATGGAAGAGCAGCTCTCATACAAACTGAATGAAATGAGCTCGAATCACTAGCTCATTTCCCACAGTACTGCAGGAGCAAACTTACTGTGGCACTGAATAATGCAGTTAGGGGTGTGCGTTATATATATCGTCTGCGATAATATCGTAAAGCTGCTTTGCAACGATTTGTATCATGAAAAGCGCTATACAACTAAAAAAAAAAATATCGTAATTGTTGTTTTAACGATGTGCGATTTGACATTATCGAGTATTTTGCAAAAACCTTTCAAAGCATCCTACAGAGAGCACGCGTGTACATACAGTGGGTACGGAAAGTATTCAGACCCCCTTAAATTTTTCACTCTTTGTTATATTGCAGCCATTTGCTAAAATCATTTAAGTTAATTTTTTTTCCTCATTAATGTACACACAGCACCCCATATTGACAGAAAAACACAGAATTGTTGACATTTATGCAGATTTATACAACAGTTCAAAATACAAGAAGTTAATTAAGAGACTTATGTTTTAGACACAATATTGCCTGTTTTTGCTCTATTTCGACTACAAAAATAATTCCAAACACAGCCACAGCGCTGTTCTGTGTCTCTGAGCAACATGACGGTGATTCGTTCCTGAATGAATCAACTGTTTAAATTATTCGGTTCAGTCGCAGTGACTCACTTCTTAACAGTGACTTGCTGCCACCTACTGTTGGTTTTAATTTCACATTTAAAGTACCTTTTTATTATTTAGATAAATTGGAATAACAGTCTCCAATGTTTTATGTTTAATATATCAAAACATTATTTATGCATTAGTAACTGCAGGATAAATGCATTCATGTCTTGTGTGTAAACACATCTAAATGCCTCTTCAGACGCAGCTTCTGTGTTTCCTCTGCATTGAAAAGATTAATTTTATTGATACTGATTTCATTTGCTTGGTAACATCCCAAATGTCTTATTGTTCTGTAATTCACTGATTAAATGTAGGAATTTGATTTAAAAGATAATGGACACTTTTAGAAAAATGGCTTTATAAAGGTAAAAATTAATTTAAACTTATTGGAAAAGATTAATTTCTGTCACTGCTGTGAACTGATCACCACACAGAATATGAAGAATATCAAAAACTTTAGGAGTCAGCGGTCCACAACAGTCCTTAAGATACCAGCACAACAACACACTCAGCAAAATATCGTCATCGATTATAATCCCAGAAGATTTTGAGATATTACTTTTTGTCAGTATTGCACACCACTAAATGCAGTATTGTGTTTGTAAGTGGTGTGATGTTTGATATGGCAGGTGTGGGTCCGGGTTACACCGATAAGACGCTGCTCTCGGCTCTAGCGAGCGCCCTGCACACCAGCTCGGCTCCCATCACGGGTCAGCTGTCCGCCGCGGTGGAGAAGAACCCCGGAGTCTGGCTGAACACCACACAGCCTCTGTGCAAAGCCTTCATGGTGACGGATGAAGACATCAGGTACGAGCTGACACTCCACCGTGTTTGTGGTGGAGTTTAGCTCTAGACCTAATTAAACGCACCCTGAAGCAGCTAATCACAGTCTGCGGGATCACTAGAAACTCCCAAGCTGGTGTTTTGGAGCTAAACTGTGCAGGAAAGGAGGCCTTCTTTGTCATAACGTAATGTTTTCTTCTATCTTAGGTTCACTTAGGGAGTGTTCTTCTGAATTTAGTTGTACATGATTGTCTGATTCTTAGGGCTGGATGATTTTGCCAAAATGTATATCATGATATATTTCTTAATTTCGGTCGATACGATATAATTCCGCTATCGATATGAACACTATTTTTTTTTTTAAAAAGCCTCGTAAAAAGGTTCACTTTTTAAAAGTGTTCACCTTTTATTAGTATTTAGCCTTCATACCAACTAGAAATCACTGTCAATTAAATAAACATCTCTGACTCACCTTATTAATATTAATATCTTTAACTTCAAACTATAGGCTAACATACACTACCAGTCAAAAGGTTTTGAACAGTGAGATTTTTAATGTTTTTTAAAGAAGTCTCTTCTGCTCACCAAGCCTGCATTTATTTTTATTATTGATCCAAAATACAGCAAAAACTGTAAAATTGTGAAATATCTTTTGCTATTTAAAATAACTGCTTTCTATGTGAATATGTGTTAAACTGTAATGTATTTCTGTGATGCGCAGCTGTATTTTCAGCATCATTCCTCCAGTCTTCAGTGTCACATGATCTTCAGAAATCAGTATAATATGCTGATCTGCTGCTCGAGAAACATTTATTATTGTTGAAAACAGCGGAGTAGAATTTTTCAGAAAAGTTTGGAAGAACAGCATTGATCTGAAATAGAAATCTTATGTAACATTATAAATGTCTTTATCATCATTTTGATCAATTTAAACTAAAGCATCCTTGCTAAATAAAATAATTAATTTCTATAATTAAAAAAAAATAAATAAATAAAAATCCAAGCTTTTGAATGGAATAGTGTATAATGTTACAAAATCTTTTTATTTAAGATAAATGCTGATCTTTAGATCTTTCTGTTCATCAAAGAATCCTGAAAAAAAAATTAGTTATCAGCAAATCAGCATATTATACTGATTTCTGAAGATCATGTGACACTGAAGACTGCAGTAATGATGCTGAAAATACAGCTGCGCCTCACAGAAATACATTACACTTTAACAGAGATTCACACAGAAAAGTTATTTTAAATAGTAAAAATATTTCACAGTTTTTACTGTTTTTGCTGTACTTTGCATCAAATAAATGCAGCCTTGGTGAGCAGAAGAGACTTCTTTAAAAACATATAAAAAATCTTACTGTTCAAAATCTTTTGACTGGTCGTGTAGGCTGATTATTCTTATAGATTGAAACAAATGTGCATTCATATAAAACACCCACGGCGTGTTTTGATTTTGAAACGTGCAGTGCTCATGTTTATTCAACGAAGTCAAACACCACAAGTAAATCAATGTATGGGAAACACTGATAATGTATATCGGAAATGTGTTTAAAAATCATATCACCCTTATTGAAAAAAATTATATCTCGATACATATCGATATTGAATTATTGTCCAGCCCTACTGATCCTTACAGTAAAACAGGCTGTTATTTTTTACTGCTGACTCTTTTAAAACATCTGTATAAACACCTTCATCACATGAGAAACAGCACTTTTCTGTGAGTTTAATGTCACATCCATTCAATAACAGTCTCTGATTCAAAAAACTCATTTGAATTCTTCTGCTGTTTAGGAATAAACTCATTTAGATCTGCATTGATTTTTTTCTGTCTAACCTAGGGTTATCATCGTTTATGAAAACTAAGTCCATAATAAAGAATTGTTATTAACATATAAATATTAAAGCATTAACTGAAATAAAATACAAAAAAAGGTTCTTTATTTTGTTATTTTATTTCAGCTAGTCTAAAAGTTTTTTTTATTTTATTTAGCAACATTTCTAATTGTCTTTTGGCTGTCTAAACTACAACGAAATCAAAATTAATAAAAACGATATAGCCAAAAAAAGTTCCGTTTAATTTGAAGTGCTAAAATAAGTAAAACTAAATAAAAACAAACTATGTAGACAAAAAAAATGACAAAATTACTCGAATGAAAACGAAAACAGCAGATTTAAACATTAAAAATAAAGTGTAATACAGAATAGTAATAGTATATCAGTAATACTATAATAACTCCCGAGTCGCTTCTGTGGTTTAGTTTCCGTAAATGCTCCTGTTAGACTGGGAAGGATGTCTGGAGTCTGAAAGCTCAGTATGTTACAGTAGAATAATGAACGTTTAATGAAGATGGCAGATATTCGAATGCTTGATTGAAATGCACTGCGTCGTCCACAGGAAGCAGGAAGATCTGGTGTATAACGTGAGGAAGAGGCTGGAGGAAGCGCTCATGGCAGACATGCTCGCACACATAGAGGAAGCCACCAGCGAGGCCAAATCTCTGAAGGAGGAGTCCACCGACGAGGAAACGGAGTCTTTATAGCTGTAAGAGAAAAAACATATGTGACCCTGGAGCACAAAAGCAGTGTTAAGTCGCTGGGGGATATTTGTAGCAATAGCCAACAATACATTGTATGGGTCACAATTACACATTTCTCTTTTATGCCAAAAATCATTAGGATATTAAGTAAAGATCATGTTCCATGAAGATATTTTGTAAATGTCCTACCGTAAATATATCAAAACTTAATGTTTGATTAGTAATATGCATTGCTGTATAGCTGTAAGAGAAAAAACATATGTGTCCCTGCAGCACAAAAGCAGTGTTAAGTCGCTGGGGGATATTTGTAGCAATAGCCAACAATACATTGTATGGGTCACAATTACACATTTCTCTTTTATGCCAAAAATCATTAGGATATTAAGTAAAGATCATGTTCCATGAAGATATTTAGTAAATGTCCTACCATAAATATATCAAAACTTAATGTCTGATTAGTAATATGCATTGCTAAGAACTTCATTTGGACAACTTTAAAGATGATTTTCTCAATATTTAGATTTTTTTGCACCCTCAGATTCCAGATTTTCAAATAGTTGCATCTCGGCCAAATATTGTCCGATCCTAACAAACCACAAATCGATGGAAAGATTATTTATTCATTTACTCTCAATTTTGGTCAAAATTGACCCTTATGACTGGTTTTGTGCTCCAGGGTCACAATTATCTGCAAAACAAAACACATTTTTAGTTAATTTGCTATTTATGTATACAGATTTTATTTTATTTTATTGATTTTGTATTGTTTACATATTTTTTTAATTTGTATTTTAAGTTCATTTTAATTTTTTTTAAATATCCCTAATGCCGCTGTCGTTACCTTCACATTGAGCATTTTAGAAAACCAATGAATTGTGAATCAGTGCATTAGCCAGCTGCATTAAACCAAACTTTGAAGGCCAGGATCAGATCTGTGTTCAAGGACATGTATTGAAACGCTTTGAAGAAGATCTGGTTTAAGTTTGATTGTAATGCTGTTCATCTGTGTGTCTGCAGGAAAGCGGTGGTGATGGGAACGACCTGGACGACAGTATTCTTCCTCCCCAAACCCAAAGACGCACTCAGACTCCGACTGGAGCCGATCCTATGCAGAAACCAGCCTTTCTTCTCCAACTCAGCTGTGAACATTTGTTTTACCATAACATTTCAAGCAGTTTTATTCAACCAAATTCACTTTTTTCTAAGTGGATTTGCTCTATTTTTGTTCAGTACAAGCGTAAAGTTTGGGCAGGTTTGGGTTTCCAGCATCACGCAGTGGGTTTGAGTGAGTTTCAGTGCTGTCGGTATGACGGATGCCCAGGATTTTTTTATTCAGACATCGTAAGCTAGTTTCAAATCATGAAAGTTTATTTTTTTTAATTTTTTATACAAACAAAATGCCATGTTTTTATGACTGATTCTAGAAATAATGTACTAGTAGTGCATACTGATTTGTGATGGCTGGTACAAATACGGTGCTCAATTCTTCCTGGTTCCTTTATATTTGAGCTTTTGTTACAGTGCTGTTTGAGTGTAGACATGACATAAGCTCTTACGTCGGTGCTTAGGTTTTTGTATTCATGAGTTTGTCAATGCATAGCTGATATCACAGTTATTTTTTTAGTTGCATCAGATTGGATCAAGCTGTTTGTGTTGCTGTATGAAGCTGGTACATTTGTCATCATTCACTGATGCAGCGTGGTTTATTATTACGGACTGAATGGTTACAGTACAGAAATCTGCATGATGCATCAGTGTTTGCTCAGTAGAGGGCGTGTTTTTCACTTACACTAATTCTTCACACACCCATGATTGAATTTAATAGATGATTGACTCATACCCTGATGTTTTTTTCTTCGAAATATGAAATATATTTGAAATCTGCAGGAGAGGTGTTTTTGTATGTTGCCCTTTATTTGCGAGAAAGCTTTTGAAAATACAAACCTTGTAGCTGAAGGACACATCATTTTGTAAACTTGGAAAATAAAAGTCTTTCAACACACGTCGGCACATTCACGTTTTATTTTAATGCAAATATCTCGTCATATTTCAAAGAAAGCAAATGTAGAGTCACAAACCTTTGTCACTAATTAAATGTTTCATTTTATACATGTGTTCTTCTGTATCAATATTTAAAATGTACTTAACGGTTATTATTAAATGTGTTTATAGTATACAATATATTTTTTAAATCATATTTATAAATGTATTGCATATATTTATGAAATTGTAATCATTATAATTAACATTATATATTTGTTAAATGTATTTAATAGTTAAATGTTTATAATAAAATTTATGGAATTTTGAAATCATATTATTTAATAAATATTCATAAAATGTATTTATGAAATTTAAATCACATGTATATTTAGTTAAATATAAAACTTAATAGTAAAATAATATATAATGGTACTGATTTTGTGTGTGTGTATATATATAAATTATAGATTTTTCTTTTATGCCAAAAATCATCAGAATATTAAGTAAAGATCATGTTCCATGAAGATATTTTACACGTAAATCTATCCAAACTTAATGTTTGATTAGTAATATGCATTGCTAAGAACTTCATTTGGACAACTTTAAAGATGATTTTCTCAATATTTTGATCTTTTTGCACCCTCCGATTCCAGATTTTCTAATAGTTGCATCTCAGCTAAATATTGTCTTATGTAATGTATTTATAAAATATATTTATGAAGCTGAATCATTAGAACATATAGATTGTGTGTATATAGGCTATACATAGCGGACATATTATTGTAATATTTATTTATTTGCCAGTGGCCTTTTTTATTGCAGAAAAAAGGAACATACAAGTAATAACAATACAAATAAGAAAAGAAAAAGCATAACTCGCATTCAGTTTGAACAAATAAAGATATTACAAAGTACCGGGAGGATTAAACATATCACAGACTTATTGAAGAAATATAAAAGTAAAAATTAGAACAAAACATTTGGAGATGAATTAAGATATTTTGCTAATAAAATAACAAGGTTAACAATAAATTATAGATCTTCAGTGCTTTTGTTTTCATAATACAAGAGAACACCCTTTAAAGTAAAGCAATAATTAATATTCATTCAATTAAATCTACATTTGCCAGTGGCCTTGTTTTATTATTATTATTATTATTGCAAGTATAAACACTTAACATTCAACAATTAATGTAACATTGGATGCCATTATGAATACAGAAATTATATATAGAGAGAGAAAAAATTAAATAAACAAGAATACATAGATAAAACAAAAAATGCAAATCAAGAAGTATGCACCATTCAGCAGATCATTATACAGTTTCACAAATTTGACACCTTTTTTTTTTTTTGGGTATTAATATTTTTTTAGTGTTATAACTAAGTAGTTAAAGTCACAAAGAAAAATTATGTAATTTTGGAGATGTTGAAGAAAATGTAGATTTATGAATATGATATTTTCCCAATAAAATAAATACATTTCCTATATATTCTGCGTTGTGTTGCCGGTGGCCTTTGACCCCATTGTTGTGCGCCGGTGACGTCAGCGCCGCGAGCGAGACAGCGCGCGAGAGAGAGAGCGCGAGAGAGAGACACAAAGGCGGCGGAACGAACGGGAGAAAGCGCTATAACACCTCTCTAGCGTTCCACGCGTGAAAACGGCCAGAAAAACAATGAGCAGACCGCGCGAGTGAGCGGTGCAGAGGCGGGACGCGTGATCCGAACGCGCGCTGGGGGTCGCTTTTAACCGCGAATGCTTTTAAAACGAGTGTTTTTCTCCAACGCCCCCCAACGATTAGCAGCTCCGCTAGTGGTTAGCCATCATCACCTTCTCCCTCATCCTCCACAAAACACCCGACGCGAGCGGCGAGCGGGACGGGAGCACATACGGTGAGGCTTTGCCGCTTTATTGAACGCGTCTCTGTGGTAGTATCTTGTTCGCCGGCTTCCGTATCGCCCGCGTGGCGCGCGGCTGAGATCCACAAACAAAGGCGACAATGTGACTGATCGTCTCCGGCTAGCGGCGCGGCTAGCGGCTAACAACACTTCAACTCCAACATCTCCGTTTAAACTCACGATTCCGCCGGTTTGGAGTGGCTCACGCTCCTGCCGCGAGCGTGGCTAAATAACGGCCGCTTGTCATGAAATGTAACGTTGACCGCGTTGTGAGACTAACAGTTACAACGCGGAGCTAAAGAGCAGCAGAAGCAATACAGACAAAAGAGACGCGCGGCGTGGAGCGCGAGAGCACAACAAGCGCACTAGCACCGCTTTCAGTGTTTCTAGATGGTTTGTGTCACTTCTCAAGGTGTCTGATGGGTTTAAATGTGACCCAGGACCACAAAAACACTCATAAGGGTCATTAAAAAAAAAATTTGATTTATGTATCATCTGAAAGCTGAATAAATAAGTTCAAATGGTTTGTTAGGATAGGACAATATTTGGCTGAGATACAACTGTCTGAAAATCTGGAATCTGAGGGTGCAAAAAAATAAATTGCAAAAGGTCTTAGCAATGCATATTACTAATCAAAAATGAAGTTTTGATATATTTACCATAGGACATTTACAAAATATCTTCATGGAACATGATCGTAATATCCTAATGATTTTTGGCATAAAAGAGAAATGTATAATTGTGACCCATACAATGTATTGTTGGCTATTGCTACAAATATCCCCCAGCGACTCAACACTGCTTTTGTGCTCCAGGGTCACAGATGTGTTTTTTCCTTCTAGGAAGCATGCTTGGTTCGTTGTCTGATGCGCACGCGGGGTCGACTATGCCTAGCCCGTTGTTTCACCCTGACATCATGGATCACGAGATGGTAGTGAGCAGCACCGGACAGTCCGGCGGGGTCACCGAGCAGGAGCCCAGGGACGAGAACCACCAGGAGGCGCTGCGCTTCGCTCTGGACCAGCTGTCACTCATGGCCCTGGAGAAGGTGGACTGTCTGGATGGGACCTCGGCCGGTGAGAACTGTAACGGGGGAGGCGGATACGTCGATCTGCAGATGCTCGAGCACAGCAACGGCTCCCAGGAGTCACCCGGCTCCTGCTCGCCCTCTCCGGAGTACTACAGCTCGGGCGGTGGTGGTGCATACCACATGGCCAGCCCACACTCCTCCATCCTCGGGGAACAAAGCTCGGTGCTCCGCAAGAGAAGCGTCAACATGACCGAGTGCGTGCCGGTGCCCACGTCCGAGCATGTGGCCGAGATCGTCGGCAGACAAGGTAATATTTACTAAAACGGTCGTAAACAATAGTAAACCAACCATTCTTTATGATGCAAGAGATGATAAACAATAGAAGCAATGCAGTAGAACAATAAGTAGTTATTCGCCTGCAAGATATGAATATTTTAATCTCATTTGTGTTCTGAGAGATTATAAACAATAAATGCAATGCATTTGAACAATTTGAAAGCATTGCATGTAGTTATCCGCGTGCAAAATATGAGTATTTTAGTATTATTTATGTTCCAAGAGATGGTAAACAACACATGCAATGCACTTGAACAACAGGAAAGCATTGCAAGTAGTTATTTGCGTGCATATGAAATTAATTGTTCCAAAAGATAAACAAATGCAATGCATTTGAACAATATGAAAGCACTAAAGGTAGTTATTTGCGTGCAAAATAGGAATATTCAGTAATATTCTTTGTTTCAAGATATATAAACAATAAATGCAATGCATTTGCACAATAGGAAATCATTGCAAGTAGTTAAAATATGACTTGTGTTCCAAAATATGCTAAAATAATAAATGCAGTCGAACAATAAATCAGTATAACCTTACTGGGATCATGTGACCTGTCTGAAGTTGTTTACTGGATAGTTGCATTGAAAATATGATTGTTTATCTAAATTCTTTGTTCTGGAATAGTACATTGCATTTGAACGATATGAAAATCATCACTTTAATCGTCTTGAGATTGCATGCAAAAGCTGTGATTTTGAATATTCACTCCCCTTCTGTGTTCCTGGACATCATAAACAAAGCAATGCAGAGCATCAGAACAATAAGCCGGCGTTATGAGCAGAAGTGAGCGGCCAGTTGCACGTGCGTTGTGCGTTATGCTTCTGGCCTTGTTTTGGCACGCATGCACGGGTGTTTTGGTGCTTTTTGTCGTATGTTTGTCCTTCATAAACATCAGTAGTGTCGTGGGGGGATGGATGGAGGGGTGCTGTGGCTGTGGGGGGTTGGGAGGGGGTCTGCTCATGTCTAAACCAGACAATAGAGACTCGTATCGACCGCTGCGGCTTCACGGTTCTCCCGCCCATCTCTCTGTCTGCTGATTATCGATCTGTGATTGCGTTTCGTTCAGGATCCGGAGCGTTATATATGAACGCAGACACAGGGTTCATGTGAGGATACGAGTTATGCAAGTATAGGGGGCCAGGGTTTGCGCAATGCATTTCAGCTCTGATGCCCCTATTTGTTAAACACCCGTGAGAAATCATCCGAAATGATTTGGTTCATGTAAAACGAGCGTGATTTCTGCGAGCGGCGCGCGGCTTTGTTCTCTTTGTTTGAAACGCCATGCGTTCGGCTTCCCGCGATGACGTCACAGAGCGGCCGCGCCATTGGCTGAGTGACGTAAGCCATGCGGATTTAAAGGAACAGTGCGCCTCTGTGCGGCCGCTGATGAAAGAAGAAAACAATACACGCCAATGACTTAAATCTGGTGTTTGGTTTTTTTGCACTTTATTATCAATGTTTGGGTAAACCCTGAAGTATTTAAAACGCTATACTTGTAGACTTTATGTGACCTGGTAATATGCTTGTTTGTGACCCTGGACCACAAAACCAGCCATAAGGATCCATTTTTTGAAAGCTGAATATATATAAGCTTTCCATTGTTAGGATCAGACAATATTTGGCTGAGATGCAACTATTAGAAAATCTGGAATCTGAGGGTGCAAAAAAATCTAAATATTGAGAGAATCATCTTTAAAGTTGTTCAAATGAAGGTCTTAGCAATGCATGTTACTAATCAAATTAAGTTTTAATATATTTACGGTAGGTAATTTACAAAATATCTTCATGGAACATGATCTTTACTTAATATGCTAATGATTTTTGGCATAAAAGAAAAATTTATAATTTTGACCCATACAACGTATTGTTGGCTGTTGCTACAAATATGCTACTATTATTGAATTTAATTAATAATTTTTATATTCAAGTATGTGCCAAGTAATCAACCTTTTGCCTTTGCTAGTTCATTAAAAATGTTAAATGGTCCTGAAATTAATTTTTAGAAGTACATATATACCATGTCAATTAATATGAGCTCATTACCAAACTGCATTTCTGTATGTCATCATCATTATAAATGTATTCTAAATATATTTTTAATAAACATATCAATGTGTTATTATCTAAAACTAGCATAACACTACTGAAACGATATAATGTGGCATGGTTATCCACTTTATGGTTTCTTACAGGCAAAGAACGTGTACCTGATACTGGCTTAAATGTATAAATTTGCCTAAAAATAAATTTGACTAATTTTAAAAGCATGTAGTCTGTCATTTCATCTTCATAATTCCACTTAAACTATAGCATGCTACTACTGGAACAATTTCAGCATTATAATAAAGTAAAGTATGACTAATTTAAAATGGTATACTTGCAGATATTAGAAACATTGATTTATTTAAAAGTGAAAAGTGAAATGTTTATTTAGGTTATATGTAATAAAGAAGTATGATAATCACTAATGACTTTAAATATAATAATTCCAGTATGATGTTGTAATTATTAAGATGTGTAACTTTACATATTCTATTCAACCTTTTGTCTTTGCTAGTTCATTTAAATGGTGATGTGGTGACAAATGAATTTTAAAAACTAGAGATATACCACATTCTCAATTACAATAATGTCGTAATTACAATAATTTAAATTACAGTAATAATGATTTATACATTTACATATGTCTGTAACCTTTTATCCTTGCTACTTCTTTAAATTGTCTTGTGGTGTGTTAAATGAGTTTTAAAAAAAACTACAGTTTCTTCTGAAAATATGCATTTTGCTTGTAGCATGTCAAATACCGAAGTTTTATAATAAAATGACGACTAAAATGATATTCTAAAATATATTAGAAACAAGGCTTTATTGATTTGGTTATACATTTATATGACAGTCAAAGTCACTGTTATTGACTTTTAATAATATACTGGAATTATTATATACGAGTATGAAATATACATATGCCTGTCATAATTTGCATTTTATTTTATTATTATTATTTTTTTCCCTCAACCTTTTGTCTTTGCTAGTTAATTTTCAGTGGTCCTGTGGTGACAAATACATTTTTTTAAAAAGTGCAGATATGCCATGTTGCCTTTCTGGTAAAATTTGCTCATTAAAAGCCAATTTAAAAAAAATAAAAAATACTTATGTAAATTGACTAATTTCAAATAGTACACATGCAGCTATTCAAAACGAGGCTTTGTTTATTTGGGTGATCACTTATGATAATCAATGAGAAGTCAGTATTATTGACTAATTATTAATAATGTAATTAATCATTATATTCAAGTATGATGTATAAATTTACATGTCTGTCATAATTTGCCTTTATTTTTTTATTCAATCTTTTTGCCCTTGCTAGTTCATTTAATCCTTCCTGTGGTGTGATGAATACATTTTTAAAAGTTCAATATACCACGTTGTCTCTCAATTAATTCAAATAATTTAATTAATGAGCGCATTAGTAAAATCTAGGGCTGGGACAATAAATCGATGCATCGAGAATTGAGTAATTTTTCTGCATTGATTCTAAGGTTATCGGGATGCATCGCGATTCTCTTTTGAATCGATTCTGAGCTTAGTTTTTAACAGCAGATGGCACTGCGTGCTTTAGAAACAGCCGTACTCTCCTGCTTCCAGTTCCTTACACGCACACCACTTAAGCATAAAATGATCATTCATACAGTTTGAAAAGGTTTAAGTGAATTACGTTCACAGTGGGCTGTGTTTACATCAATCTCTCGTCATAAAAGCATAAAATCCAAGGTGCAAGTACATTTAACCACTTACATGACTCAGCCGAATGCACAAGGTCTCTTCTTCGTGAGCATTCGAGTGTGCGGTGAAAAACTAGCCTAGAGCGCCATCTGCTGTTAAAAACTATGCTCAGAATCGATTCCGGAGAGAATTACGATGCCTTCGGAAAATCTCAGAATCGATCCATGAATCACGATGCATCGATTTATTGTCCCAGCCCTAATAAAAACTGTAAATTTGTTGTAACTAGTAGCATTAAAGCATGACACTACTGAAACAATTTAAATTGTGTTACAATTAGGGTTGCAAACAGGTGGAAATATTCCAGAAATTTTGGAAACTTTACAGGATTTTTTTTGGTATATTCCAGTGATTTTTGTAAAGTTTCCGGAAATTTTCCACCCCTTTGCAACCCTAGTTACAATAAATGTTTGTCAGTTTGACTTGAATGCACCATTTTTTATGTTTTGTTTTTTTTTCCAAATTTTTTTTGCAGGTTGCAAGATCAAAGCACTCCGTGCAAAAACAAACACCTACATCAAAACCCCCGTGAGAGGAGAAGATCCCGTGTTCATCGTGACGGGCCGCCGCGAGGACGTGGAAATGGCCAAATGTGAGATTGTCTCGGCAGCTGAGCACTTCTCCATGATCCGCGCCTCGCGCTGCAAAGCCGGCGCAAACGGCCCCGGATTGAGCGGCTCGCTTCCCGGCCCTCCCAACCTCCCCGGACAAACCACCATCCAGGTGCGCGTTCCCTACCGCGTCGTGGGCCTAGTGGTGGGACCCAAAGGAGCCACGATCAAACGCATCCAGCAGCAGACGCACACCTACATCGTGACGCCCAGCCGCGAGAAAGACCCTGTATTTGAGGTCACCGGCATGCCTGAGAACGTGGATCGCGCGCGAGAAGAGATCGAAACGCACATTACGTTGCGCACCGGCGCTTTCGTTGACCTCCAAGGTGATAACGACTTCCACAGCAATGGGACGGATGTGAGTTTAGAGGGTCTCGGGTCGCTCGGTTTGGCCGGCGCGCTTTGGTCGCGTGCGACTCACTCTGCGCCTCCACCTCCGCCGCAGATGCACCATTCATCGCGCAAAATGTCGTCCGAATCATTCTCTGCGACTCGACGGGCGACAGATGGAGGGGGAAGCCCAACAAGCCCATTTAGCACGAGCAGCGCCGGCGGGAGCTTCTCCTTCGCGGGCGATTCGACTCAGAATTTGCCAGCGCCGTCGGAAGATTTGGGTTTCGAATTCAGCTCTGCGAAAATCTGGGCGCCGTTTGCAAAGGGCGCGAAGCAACAGACACAGACGGCCCGTCGCAACAGCAGTGGCCTCAGCGCAGGTGCTGTAACCCCACGGCTCTCACCCGACCCAGATCACCCGCTCGCCCGCCGGGCCCAAAGCGACCCGCTAAGCACGCTCTCCTGGCTCCAAACGGGCACTGGAAGCTCGTTCTCGGGCGGAAGCAGCAGCAGCGGCGGAAGCAGCACTGGATACTCATCTTGCTCGGCGTCGTCGCTCCCGGGTGGCTCGCCAACTGATTCAGAAGGTGGCGGAAGCGGAGTGGGAATCGCTTCCACTATGTTGGGACACCTCAAAGCGGGCGGCCTGGCTGGGATGGTGTCTCGGGATTGTTTTGTGTGTTGCGAAAGCGAGGTGACCGCCGCGCTCGTTCCGTGCGGCCATAACCTCTTCTGCATGGATTGCGCTGGGCAGATTTGCCAGTCGCAGGATCCCGAGTGTCCCGTTTGCCACACTCCTGCCACACAGTGCATCCGGATCTTCTCTTAAACTTAGACTGCCTTGAGTAATTATTAGAAATGACACTATTCCGATTTATTGACAGTAATAATAATAATAATAACAACAACAGTGACTTTATTACCCACTCAAGTACTTGTCAGACTGCGTCTTATCTTCAGCTGTTCATATTCGGTGGGTTGTTTTTCCATTCATGCTTCCGACTTTTTCTACTCGCAGATTTTTCGACTTTTACGCTGCACTTTTTTTCTAATGCGTTTTTTTCGTGTTGCCGATGCAGTAGTTTTTAAAATTATTTTTGCGGGGTTTTTTTAAATGCGAAAGCTGCGCTCGTTTAGACCAAAACATGAGAGATATTCCTGTTTTATCGAACACTTAATATTTATACGCGTTACGAGATAATACGCAACGTGCTAGTGGTTGTAGGATCTGAAATAGCTAGAATAGTCCATGTTATGAATATCCTTACCGTGCATTTTCTCTTTTTGCCACACTACCTTAAAACATTCACGTGTCAGTTCATTCCTGCACTCCAGAAACAGGGTTGCTAGTATTTAACGAGGACTTTTTATCTGTTACGACTTTTCGAATCAAACGGCATACTGAATTATCTTTCGAATGTTTAGTCGTGAATGTGTGCGAGAGCGACACACAGAAATGTCTTTCGCTGGAGTTTGCGTCTGTCTTCCGGCCCTCGCGCGAGCGTTTCGTTTACGATTGCGCACCCCCGTACGCTGCCTACGAACGAATCTGTAGTCCTGCCGAACAGTTTTTACGCGACAAGCCATGCTTTCACACTCTAAAGGGCTTCCGGTTATACACTACACTTCAGGTCGTCCTAATAAACGGGATGCCAGTCCGCGTGGCAGCTAAATCACCAGGGCTTCCGTACATTTTAGCGATGCACGAGCCGTTTCTCCTTGAACGCGAGAGATTCTGACGTATTAAAGGGCGAGAATGCGTTTCGGTTTGAACAGGTTTCTTTCTCTAGATGCGCTTTTAGATTTTTCTTTGGCGTGTCGAATATATTAAACGTGCCAGAACTCGAGCGCTAACGGTGCCTTGGTGGTGAAACTCGCTGCCGGGAATGAAGATTGTGACGTAATTTCTCTCCGCTCTTCCAGTTTTAGTGATTTGTACAGAGAGCCGTGTCGAATCTGAGCCGCTCGTTTTCTTCTTTTCGTCCCCAGATGTCGTTAAAACTAGTGTAACTGGTTGAAAGGTACAAGAAGCTAGTAGTTTTTCGGTTGTATGTATGTGACGTGTTTTGGTATCGGCGATGAAGGTCATGTGACTAGTGAAGAATTGGCCTGAAGTCGGAACGGTTTCCTTTCGGTTTTTTTTTCCTCAAACAGGGTTGGCTGAGGACGATCTCAGGCGGTTTTGCATTGGAAAGACGTCAGACGCTGTTTTCCCATGATTCATTTGTGCCCTAAACTCGCTCGGCTTTTACTTTCGCTTTAATTCCTTTTGTACACCGAACCAAAAGCGATTTCAATAACCGGATTTCAGGCCTAATTGTAAATATCCTGAATTACAATCATTGGGATTCGTTTTCAAATGTACAACGGAAAAGGTTAATGTAGTTTTTAAAATGCGTATCATTATTTGTAAGTTAAACTCTGCATGTCTTGAAGCCATGAGGCATTAGCTAATAATTTTCTAAAAATTAAAAGACAAAAAAAAAAAAACTTTTTTACACATTTTATTTTTACAATTTATTTGCTTACCTTGACGTAAATATCCCAGATTATAATGTGACCCTTTTATTACAGCAAATGTATCTTTATTTTCCATATTTCTGTTTCCTGTGTACAACATATAGGCAATTTATAACAAAATGAGAAAAAATTATTGAAGAAATTTAAAATTGAAATATATTTTATTTGAAAGTTTATGGACCTTTTAACCGTGAGCTGGAACAATTGTATACATGTATAATTTGAGCTGACTTGACGGTTATAAGAAATGTATCAAGAGTTTTATTTTTTATGCTTCTTTAATAAAATCTTGTTTTTGTTTTTGTTTTTGTACTGTAAAACAATAATCCTTTGTGTCCGTGTCTTTATTTCTGTGATGTTAAAGCTGTATGGCACATGCAATGATAGATTAGTGTTGCCTTCAAATCCATTTAACAAGTTGTTGTTTTTTTAACCTCGTCCCTTAGTAAAGAAAAGTCTTATTATAGTTAACGAAAACCAAAACCACAAAACTTTTGTTACTTGAAGTAAAATAAATGCATTTTCACCTAGTTGCCACAGCATTTCTTATTTTCATTTGGTTTAACTTGCAGTACTTTTTTTTTAAGTTTTGGTAAATGTTTTTTTGGGGGGCATTTTAGTAAAAAAAAAATTTAATGTCTATATAGTTATTATTAATTTTCTTTTGAAGGTTTAGTAAATTTGTTTGTTTTTTTTTTGTCATTTTTAATTTTTTTAAATTCATTTTTTAAAAGGTAAAAAAAATTTTTTTTAATGTCTATAGTTTTTATTTATTTTTATTTCAGTTTTAGCCATTTTAGTACTTTACTAAAATTGAAAAGAAAATAAAAATATGAAATGCTTTTTTTTCCTTTCTTTTTTTTGATGGTTCTAGTTTACTATAAAAACCTTGGCTGTTAAATAATTCATGTCATCAATAATATAACCAGATGTCCATTAATCTAGAACTGGAGATCTTTACAGCTCAAAATGTGTATGTAGTTCTTTAATAAAAACGATACCTTCACTTTTCTGCTGTTAAATGCTGGTCCAGTTTTCTTCCACTGCAGGTGCATTATTCTAACAGCTACATGGTGTGTTTAACAGCATTAAATTATTAACATTTATTTTAGGGATGCACGATATATCGGCCACCATATCGGTATCGGCCGATAAATGCTCATTTTTTCTGTTATCGGTATCGGCCTGATAGGAAAATTTGGCCGATAAATAATGCATTATTTCCTTCAGAGACACTTCAGATGCGCGCTGTTCGTTTGCAGCCTTTTGTGCAATTGTACGTTGTAATATTGTGTTTATTTGATGTATATCTGATTTATCTCATATAGAATGCGTTTGGTTAAGTTAAAAGAGCGCTTCAGTTTACCGGTGATCGTCTTTAGCTCAGCGCACGCAGCTCAAACAGCAGTGCACAACATTAATAACTATGATTGGGAATGTCGTGTATATTTAAAAAATAAAATAAAATATATGACATCAGCTGTAAAAGTAATTTCAGAAGTGGTGCAAAATTATAAGACAAACTAAAAAAAATAATAATAATTTAATATATTTTTAAACCTGACATCAGTTGTAAAGTCATTACAGAAGTAGCACAAAACCATGACGCTTAAAACACAAATAAATAATGATAAAATAAATGTGTATACAAAGACACTTGATTGCACTGTGGTTTAGTCTAAAACAGCAGATGTGATCGTCTGTCATGTAAAGGGTTAGTTCACCTCAAAATCACACCTCAGACTCATGCCTCTCCGAAAAGACTCAAAGAGTGCCATTAAAGTCCATGTGACGACTTCTAGTTTTCTGAGACAACTAGTGCGTTCATCTAGATTCAAAGGGAAACTTCTGAACACATTCGTAACATCCACCAGCTACAATGAAACGTTTTAGGGCTGCATGATTTGGGGAAAAAAACGAATTGCAATTTGTCTGCTAAATAAAAGGGCCAGCTGTATCGATACTCGTATCGTCATATCAATGTATCCAACACAGCACTAATATATATATATATATATATACATATGTGTGAAGAGTTCATTTGCAAAAACAGATGACTCCGTTTTTAACATTTCTCAGAAGTCATGTTTTTTCATTGTGCGTTCCAAGTAATCTCAATCAAACTTTAGTTGGGTTATTTTGATTAGGTTAAAAAATAACTAATAATTACAGCTAACTAACAAATCACCGGATTGTGAGTAAATGAACACACTGCTGCGCTTCACTCTGAAGCACAGCGCACATATTTATTTATTTCATTTTAATTTTATAAATCGTGCAGCTCCGATACATTTCAAGACAAGTTCAGACTCCAGAGATTCATTGCATGTGAACGTCATGTTAAAATTGCGCACATTCTGATTTGACGTGAATGATATAAAAAAACTACAACAGCTAGTTGCAACTAATGAATATTTTTGAATATTGAATTTTGAGTTTTGAATATTGTTCATATTTTTTTATTACATTTTGTTAAGATTTTTTATTAGTTTTCTGTTTTCACTTAAATTTTTACGGAAGAGGATTAGGGCCAAGCAATAATTTAAAAAAATGAACCATCTCGAGATTAAAGTCATTTTTAATGCGAGATTAATTTTATTTCAAGAAACATGTCGAAATAAAATGTTGAGAATTAACTCATTAAATTACGAGAAAAAATTTATTTCGTATTTTTTTCTTGAAATGTAACGATTCTTTTCTCGAAACTACTTTTTTCTCGTAATTTAATGAGTTTATTCTCAACATTTAATTTCATCTTTTATTCTCGAAATTTAATGAATTTTTTCGCAAAACACAATGACTTTATTCTCGTAATTTAATTAGTTTATTCTCAATATTTTATTTATATACGAGAAAAAAATGTAAATTAAATGTTGAGAATAAACTCATTAAATTACGAGAAAAAAGTCGTGTTTCAAGAAAAAACGAGTTAAATTTCGAGAAAAAAAGTCTAAATAAAATGTTGAGAATAAACTCATTAAATTAAGTGAAAAAGTCATTGTGTTTCGCGAAAAAATTCATTAAATTTCGAGAAAAAAGTCTAAATTAAATGTTGAGAATAAACTCATTAAATTACGAGAAATTTTTTTTAATAAAATGTTGAGAATAAACTCATTAAATTACGAGGAAAAAGTAGTGTTTCGAGAAAAGAATCGTTCAATTTCGAGAAAAAAAGTCTAAATAAAATGTTGAGAATAAACTCATTAAATTACGAGGAAAAAGTAGTGTTTCGAGAAAAGAATCGTTCAATTTCGAGAAAAAAAGTCTAAATAAAATGTTGAGAATAAACTCATTAAATTACGAGAAACATTTTTAAATAAAATGTTGAGAATAAACTCATTAAATTACGAGAAAAAAGTCATTGTTTCGAGAAAAGAATCGTTACATTTCAAGAAAAAAGTCGAAATTAAATGTTGAGAATAAATTCATTAAATTACAAAGAAAAAAATATTTTTCTCAACATTTAATTTCGACTTTTTTCTCGAAATTTAACTAGTTTTTTCTCGAAACACAACTTTTTTCTCGTAATTTAATGAGTTTATTCTCAACATTTAATTTAGACTTTTTTTCTCGAAATTTAACTCGTTTTTTCTCGAAGTCACACACATATTGTCCGATCATAACCGGTGTTGGGGAAAGTTACTTTTAAAAGTAATGCATTACAATATTGCGTTACTCCATAAAAAAGTAACGTTTTCCATAAAAAAGTAAAAAAAACGAAAAAGTTACTTTTTTATGTAACGTAATGCGTTACGTTACTTTTGCGTTACTTTTAAAATCTGGACAGGGCTTGCTTGTTTGTTTTTAAAATAAAAAAGTTATATTTTTGGCAAATATAAAAGCCTTTTCACACCAAAAGTGAAATGAATGCGCCTCAGGCTGAAGGGAAAGTACAGTAGAATGCAGAAGAAGACATTTCAACACACTTCAGCGCAATGCGCAGAATTGGGCTACTTTATCACTGTTGCTGCGGGTTGTTTTTCATGTCCGCGGGTTAAAGCGACCCCGATTACTTGATATTTAGCCCCTGGAGTGCAAATTTGACCTGTATTATACCTGTACATGTATTTCCCCCCCCCCTCCCCCCGATTTTTAACGGGGAGCCCCTCTCGAAATGCGATTGGGCTAGTTTTGGGCTAGTTTTGAGTAGCAATTGGGCGGGTTTTGTTGTGAAGACCTGGCAACCCTGCTGCAGACTCGCCAGAGTATTCACACTGGAAGCGTTGTACAGCGTCACAGCAGCGGCTCCAAAGCCACATATTTCTTTACAAAGACAACTATACATTGGTTTTTCGAAGTTGGTCGGTTATAAACTTGAAAGTTTTAAAGTCTCGAAAGTTTATTAACACAGGGATTCGCGAGTAAATGGTAAACAACAAAACAGCTCCTATGTCGTTTCAGGCCTACTTAAATATAGAACGTGCTGTTTATACTAGGGCTGTCAAAATAGCTGAAAAACTAAATTCGAATTTACTTAAATATGATCTATATTAAAATTTAAAAGGCATAATTTCAGTTAGGGGGGAAAAAGCTTTTGGCTTCTCTCCTGTGGCCACAAGAGGGTGCATTGAACAAAATATTAAGCACGTTTCTTCAAAGTATAATAAAATAACAGGACTATCTACCACCATGGAATAAAAGACTCTAAGTACCGGATGAAGTGCTTCTTATTCTTACCCAAAAATACAAAATAGAAGAAAGAGTTAAAACTGAACACAATCTTGCTACTCAAGCTGTGCATGAACATTTATATATATATATTTATTTGCTTCTTTTCCATTTTGCATTTACTTGTACTTTTACTTTCAATACTTAAGTACATTTAAGATAAAAAAAAATACTTTTCGTACTTAAGTACAATAAATATCACATACTTTAAGACTTTTACTCAAGTAATATTCTAAACGGTGACTTCAACTTCTACCAAAGTCATTCTCTGATAAGATTTTCATACTTTTACTTGAGTGTGGCTTTCAGGTACTTTATACACCACTGATTGTTCTAATATTGCAATACAATGGACAGAATTTGAAATCTGAGACTGTTTCATATTAAAAGTACCAAAGCACAATGCTTATTGTGATTTATTGGATGGGAAGTGCCCTTCAGTGTTCCATCCATTAACTGAAAACAGGCTAGAATAATCGATATCGTTCCGTATAAATGAGAATCGATTAATATCGAGATATCGCAATTTTTTACCCAGCCCTACTAGACATGCTTATTCTGTGCATTTTTAGCACTTTTCGTGTGAAATCATCTTTATTTTGTCCATCAAAAGTGTCGATGATGTGGTTTTGTGAGTTTGACCAGTTTCCATAATGTAAAGAGTGTGTTTGTATTTATAATATAATATAATAAATCAGGAAACTACATGAGGTCTAATAAACCATATGTATGAGTTGATATTCTCGATTTGTGCTTACAGGTGAAAGTGCAATATTTCGAATGTAACTCTCAAATGACAACAATCATGATGAGTAATTATGATTATAATGTTGAGGAAAATAATTGTGATTATCAGTTTAACCCCTAACACTTCAATTGACTAAAAGCAGACTAAAATTCCCAGTCTTTTTAAATAAGCAAAAACAGCTAAAATCATATTTCTTATTTACATTAATTCCCTTAAAAACCATCATTTTTTATGTAAATATAAATGTATAATTGAACAAAAACATAGCTTTTATACAAGCTTTATACAGAAAAAAAGGTACAAAAGCTGTCACTGGGATGGAACCTTTTCAAAAGGCACACCTTTGTACCTAAAACGTCCATATTAGTACCTAAAAGGTACAAAAGTGTACCTTTTGAAAAGGTACTGCCCCAGTGACAGCTTTTGTACCTTTTTTTCTGAGAGTGTAGTTTTATAAATTGCTATTAGTAAGATTACAATTTAATTACAAAGCAGACTTTTTTTTTTAATTGAATGTTTTATATAACATTTTATATTACAATATATTATGATTGAAAAAAAAATAGAAACAAATTTATACAAATTTTGTCAAGCTAAATCATTAAATAATAATTACAAACGTAAATGATTAAATTAAATGTAAATAATTAAAAATCAGTAATCAGAAAACCGACATCAATCATGATCAGTAATCGCAATTATAATTTTAATATATATTTATATATAATATATTTAATATAATTCACTCTCACACACTCACTCACACACACACACACTCGCACACACTCACACACACACACACACACACACACACACACACACACACACTCTCACACTCTCACTCACACACACACA